>NW_006203646.1:5709222-5739377 GCF_000334495.1 Tupaia belangeri chinensis
TATGTATATATATATGTGTATATATATATATATATACATATATATATGATAGCTTCTGGGTTAGAATTTACATTTTAAAATTATCATACATATTTTGGTTTAAGAGAATGAAAAGACAACCTACAGGCTAGAAGAAAATATTGGCATATTTGATAAAGGATTGGGACTCAACATATATAAAGAATTCCAAAAACTTAACAATAAGAAAATAGACAACTCAATTTTAAAAATGAGCCAAAAAAGATACAAAAAGATATCCAGCAACGAGATACACACACGTGTATATCTATATGTATGTATGCATAAATATCAAATCATTGTTTGAAAAGATGCTTTATATCGTACATCATTAGGGAATTACAAACTGAAACAACAATGAAAAGACATAGTGTACCTCTTAGAATGGTTAAAATAAAAAATTACTGATAGCACTAAGTGCGACAAGGATGTAGAGCAGTAGAAATTCTTATTCTTTGCTGGTGGAAATGAAAACTAGTACATATACTTTGCAAAACATTTTACCAATTTCTTTCAAAATTTTTTGGGAAAACATATTTGTCTTTAGGAAACATAAGCATTGACTTCTAACATTCTTTAATGCAGGAGAACTATGTTCTCATTTGACTGAATTAAACCCTGTCCCATGTTCCCTTTTAGTTGCATATATACATGTTGATACAAGAAGATGATTGTTTCCAATTTCTATCCCCCTCCATTTCTGTGCATCTGCCAGTGCTTTAGCTAGTTTAAGTTGAATGAATGCTCAGTGGTACCTTTAAATAACCTCTCAACTTTATACAGTGTTTTCCTTCATTAGTACTAAATGCCCTAGCTTTTAGTGCTTGCCTCTAGAACACAACCTTGTTCATCAACAGACTTAGCTGAAGTAAGCGGAAATCCATAAGCAGAGTAACTGATGGGTAAACTGCAGTTAGAGCATTCCCTTTATGATGTTTAATTACTGAAAGTCATAGCACCTTTCAAATTTGACATTTATTATCCCCTTTTACTATACTGCAAAAGCATTGCACAAATAACTGCCTTTCTCTGGATAAAGTCTGGAGCAAATCTCGGCATTGCACATAGGCAATAGATATAGGCTCCATTCATTTTTCGTATGCAATATTTTTCTATTTGGCTACAAATTTCATCATGACTCTATTGGGACAGATAAAATGAATTACAATTTAGCAAGTTTTCTCTGATTTCCTGTTGTCAAGAATATGTGTGTGTTGTGTATTTATATATACATATGTGTGTGTGTGTGTGTGTGTAGTTTGCCTCCAAAGAGGGAAAACTATGTATCAAGAACTCCTTTTAGCTAACGCCTATCAGCTTTTTATCTCTAGCTATCATACACTAAAGATCAGTTAAAGATACAGTATTTATTTTCTGTGCATAAAAAGAAAATTCCGTATCTTGTCTCCAGTCATTTCTGGTGGAATAAATGGTCCTTTCAATGGGAGTAAATATGCTGGGGTGCTAGAAGAATATACCGGAAGAACTCCAGACAATATTATTCAGTAAATACACATAAAGGGAATTGTGAATAAGGGGAAGATAGAATCCTACAACTGCCTAAAATAGATATGATGTGTTTACTATAGGAGATACTAATCAACATGCTAAAATACCAGAGGGGACTACAATTTTAGTAATATGTCACATCCTGTAAAACCAGACCAATTTAAGACTAAGTAGAGTGCTAATGATGTATGTTGCATATGTCAGTCACAAGACAGTGTGTATACGTTAAAGAATATGACCTATTTGCCATTAGTTTCTCATGGAATCAGAGTTATGAGTGTTAACTTGACAAATATCAATAGAATAGAAAAGGCCCAGAAATGTAAGATGGACCATTGACTGTGGCCTTGAGAGGATCCATGAGCAAGGATCATGAGTAAGTATATAAATAGATGGAGCTTACCTAAACATTAGGCAGTGGTCTAATATTTGGAATAACATGAAAGTGGAATGCCTGGTTGTCTAGAATAACCAGATTTCTAAGATGCCCAAGAAAAAGTATTTAAGCAGATTTAAAGAAAATGTCTGAGCACATTCAACTACTTTAGATATAGACAGTATTGGCTCTACTAATGATTTTCGTTGTCCTTGAAATTACTCAGCCTGCTTCTATTAGTCAAGACTATGACTTTTGTTTCAAGTTATTTATTTTTGTCTTCCATGAGTGAGAGAAATGGAGAAACTTAGAGTGAGGGAGAGACAATATCCTCAACAGGGTCTCCAATGCCATGAGCTGGATCATGGGCACACACAGATTCAGTGCACCCAAGTCCATAGATGCAAACATGGAACCTCCTCCTGGGGGTCAGCCTTGCACAGTGTGGTGTTTCACTGCTGTGCCACTGCTTGGCCCCTGGAGGACTATTTTGCAGACAGGAGTACCTCAGAGACCCCAAAGGTAGAAAGTCCAGGTGGGGATCCATGAGAACTAGAACTTAGGAGAGGAAAACAAATCGTGTTCCAAGGCAGCTTTCCCACCTCCTATGTCTACATGGTCCCTGAGTTCAGCTCATACCCAACAGATGTAAGCTTACAGTTTGGATTATGATAGTACCAACCTCATAACTATGTATAACCCTACAACTCTAGTATCCTAGCCTATATCTGATTTCCAATACTCTGTCCAAACTATCAAGATAATCTGGAAGACTCATTCTGGATCAGTAAATTCCCTGGTCCAATAAGCTTTTCTAGAGACACGTGTGTTTACCAATATTAACATAGGCTCTACTTTTGAACATGTAAGAGCATTTCCAAGGGAGGAAATCAAGCTACCTCAGTTATGCTAGTTCTAACCCTCTGCCACCACCTACAATGTTCTTCTCCCTGGATACCATGATGGCATATCATATTCATTAAGTCTGAAATAAAATTCATCACCATTCCTTCCCTTAATTCTTCCTATGTCTTCCCTTTTGAAACAACCCTCCTTGTAGCCTTCCCATCTGTTTCTTCATCTAACCTCAATGTTGATCAGCTTTAAGGACTGTTTGGGTATCTTCTATGACCATTAAGAATACTGATACCTTGGAGCTTACAGGCAGCATGGTGGCTAAGGCACTGGGCTCCCATATGGCAGACTATGGTTCAAGTTCTGGACCTGGTGGCTTGCTTTCTCATCTTCTGTTTGTCTTTTTCTGTCTCTCTCTAGTCAAATTACACAAATTATAATAATAAATAAAATTATTCTTAAAAAAGAATACTTCTACTGTGATGCCACAGGTTATGAGCAGTAAACATGCTGCATTTATAAAAGATAAAGGAGATTCGTGACTTTGTTAACACAAATCTGCATTTATGTGACCAATAAACATTTATAAATGTTTTCTGTTTGATTAGCACTGCACAAAGCATGAGAGACAAAACAAGTTAATGTTGCTGAATGCATACTGTTTCTAACACTCACATACGCAATGATTTCAAATAATTTCCCTATTATGCCCCTGAAGCTTCTCATTTCTTTCCCTTAGAAAACTAGGAATATCATGAGGTCAGATCATGGCAAAGCAGTAACAGCATTCTGCGGTGATCCTGGACCCACGTGGAAGGTCTGCGTTCCCATCCCAAGGCCTCCCTGTATGTACCAGGTAAGCACATGCCATGATCCAGGCTGGCTGAAGCTGGGGTTGAATTATAGCAGGGAAAGTCTGTTGGGATTGCCTCTCTCTCTCTCTCTTCTATCTAACAGTCTCCCTCTATCTCTCTGTCATGGAATAAATGAATGAATAAATAAACTCAAAAAAGTAGAAATCATGCAACTATGTAAATCCTCAGATGGTATAAATATTGTTGCTCTTCTGAAAAATTGAGGCAAATGATTGAGTCAAGAGAAGAGTTAGTCTCTGCTAGCCTTTGAGATTTTTTTTACATCATTTGCACTTTTCCCAGTTTTGCATCAACGTCAGAAATGTTCTTCTGTCAGTTTCAATAACTGCTTCAGCAAACATTTGTTCTCACTCCCTTTAATTCAGTAGAGATTTTAAAGATCCTATTAGTGGAGACAAGTATGAAATTGGAGTTTTGCAACCACAGGCAAACCTGGCATTCATTCTCTTAACAAATTGTTTTTTCTGATCTAGCAACGGCAACAAGCTCTTAAGGTTACTAAGTAAGCGGTCTGTAAGACAAAGTTGTGAGAGACATAATTGGTTCTGTATGTTCTTCCACTTTGAGATTTATTTATTTCTTCCACTGGGAGAATAAATAGAGCTGTTTGATTTTTCTTGATAACAATCTTAATCTTACAGTTCTTCTTGTGGCTTGATTTGAGGTAGACTAGTTACATCAAGACTCAAGAGAGACAAGTCCCCCCAACAGGGTCCACATGTTGCAGTCCATCCACAGTCTCAGTAGTCTGGATCACGACCATGCATGGGTGTAGCCGGTATGCACAGAGAAGTCCCAGGATGCAAACCCAGCACGCTCCCACGTGGATCCAATTGCATTATCACTGTGCCAATATTTGGCCTCTATTCTTGCACTTTAAATTCCCAGATGGTAATGTACTTTCTTTAACATCTTACTGCAATAAGCTATTTTTAATTCTAGAGATACTACTAATAATATCCAGTCTTTTGCATCAATTGCGCTCCTAAAAGGTTCGGTGAAGGTAGCTTTATTGTTTGGCATACATTTTTGTTTTGTTTTGTTTTAAATATCAGAAAGCCCATGCATTTGCCAAAGGGATATGGTCACGCCACAATCCTTTCTCCTCTTTTTCTCCTTCCTGTCAGGATTTTCAGCATACATGCACACACGTCCAGCATGTTCTTCAAGCTGCCAAGACTGGGACTCGAACAGCAGTTGGCCTTATGGGATTTGGCTTCCTTAACCATTTGGCTATGGGGTTGACCTGGCACACAACATTTTAGTCTTCACTATGTGCTGGTAATTTTTATGTGTATTAAGAAGGTAATATTTTGGGACCAGCAGATGGCATAATGGTTATGTAGCTGGACTCCCAAAGAGTTGACCATGGTTTGAGTCTCAGGCCCAGTGGCTTAAAACTCATGCCAGGTGTGTGCACATGCAATGCCCACAATCCTGAGAGGAGAATGGAGGGGAAGGGATTGTGGTGTGGCCATCACCTCGCGGGGGACAGGTGTGATTTCTTGCTTTCTGTCTCTCTCTGTCTTCCTCTGTCTCTCCAGCAAGCACACATGCCCTATAGCAAAAATCTGGCACCCTAAAAAGAAGCTAATATTTCAGTATAACTTGATAGCTCTATCTCTTATCATCAGGGAGTGTTTGGTCAAGTTAGTTACATAGCTATTAGGTTGTCAGAAAAGTCATGATACATTATTATTATTATTATTATTATTATTATTATTATTTGGAGAGATTTTTGCTATAGGGTGCATGCGCTCACCAGAAAGACAGAGAGAGACAGAGAGACAGAAAGTGAGAAATCACCCTCCAGGGGGGATGGCCATGCCACAATCCCTTCTCCTCCATTCTCTCAGGATCTTGCGCACACACGCACACACACCCGGAATGAGTTTAAGCCACCTGGGCCGGGACTCAAACTGTGGTCGGCTCCATGGGAGCCCAGCGACATAGCCATTATGTCCCAATGATACATTTTTGCATAGAAAAATACATCACAACTTTCCCAACAACCTAAATGATTTCATACCACCAAGTAGTGTTTTCAGTCAAGCAACTTATATTGGATACTAAAGTTCACCTAACTCCAGAATCTGAAACACCAAGGGAAACAAAAGATCTTTTTCAGACTAAGGGCCTTTTTGACACCTGCTTAGTACATTGTTAGTTCCTAGTAGCTTGAACAGACTTGCATTGGAGGTTTATAATAAGGTTGTCAGTGATAAAGATATTTTCATTCCTGTTTCAGAGATGATAAAATAGGTCCAAAGAAGTGAAGTGATTTGCCCACAATAAGTGAAGAATCATAACATAAATATACCTTACAGTGATATCTAACTTTTTATAAAATATCCTTACTCTACTGTATTAAAACTCAAAAGCAAGGATGCCTTTGTCTTCCCTGTTTTCTCCAACAGGTTCAGAAATAATTTTCAAAACGTATTTTGGAAACAATGGATTGAGCTCAGGTCCTATAACTCACATGTAATTGAAAGGCTACTAGCTTTGGACAAAGGAATGAATCTTCTGGTCTGAATTATAACTCATTAAGAGGTATTAAATCATAATTCTACAATGTTTCTGTGGGTGATTGGTTTGATTTTCCTTGATAATAATCTTTACCTCATAGTTCTTCTTCTGGGTTGATTTGAGATAGACTAGTTACATCAAGACTCACTGGTTCTTATAAAACCATCATTTCACGAAATTAAAATGTGAACCAGGGCTCAAACTAGTAAGAACATAAACCTTGATAGAGTTTGGTGGTTGTTTATGATCGTGGAGATGACAATAGGTGACAACACTGAAAACTTATTAGGGCATTTGCTTGTATGTTTGTTTTTCTGGTTCAAATAACTCTCCCTTTGGTTTGCATCACTCCCCTTCACCCTTCATCCACTTCAAAAGCTAATTGAGGAGTGACGGTTTTCCCTCCAAGGTAGGCAATATTCCCAAAGTTAATCATGATACAGGATGCCAAATGCTTAGGAGAAGGAGGAGAGTGTGAGGAGAAAAATAGAGAGGCAAGACATTTATGGGACACATAAAAATCCATTCTTAAAATAATAAAGCAATAAAACGTGATTGACAGGAAAGGTAACCTGAATGGTGCTATGTGGGAAAATAAAACATTTTAAGCAAGTAAACAGACCCAAGAGTTTCTGATGAAATCATATAATCTAATTTTTTAAAAAGTTATGTATCTTTCTTGGGGGCCACAGGTGGCAGGGAGGTTAAAGCATCTGGATCCCACATGACCATCTGCGCTGTAAAAGTCTGGGATCAAGAAGCTTGAAAATCACATCAGGGGCATATGCATGTGTGCCCCAAATCCCAAGAGTGAGAGTGGAAGAGAAGGGATTGTGGCGTGACCGTGGGTAATTTCTGTCTCTCTCTCTATCTCTCTCTCTTTCTCTCTCACTGTCTCTGGTGAGTGCATGTGCCCTATAGCAAAAACTAAAAACTAAATACATTTTTTAAAATGTATGTATCTTTATTTATACACTTATTATTTTCTTTCTTCCATGAATGGAAGAGACTAAGGTAAAGAACGGTAACAAGAGAAAGTACTCCCAATAGGATCTTTCTACCACAATCCTCTCTCAGTTCAGTTAGCTCCAGATCATGGGTACACATATGTCTGGCAGGTTTAGGAATGTCTCCAGATGGAACCTGGAACGTGTCATGAGGTCAGCCTTCTTGACACTGCATTACCACTATACCACCATCCAGTCCCTAGTCGGGTATTTTTCATAGTCAATCGTATTTTTCTTGCTTTGAGTAGATACTTAAAAATATGTTATTTACTTGAAAATTTTAAATAACATGAAAGAAGAGCATTCCATGTTTGTCCATCAAGATGTAGGTTTGTAAAAATTGGAGAAGTTCCAGTCCAGGATAAATCCCATTTCAAATGATAACTTCTTTACTTCACTCAAAAGTTTTTAAAAATGCTAACTTCTGCCTGATATTTTCTATGTACAAATGGAAAGATGGAGGTTCTCAGAGGTTGGGCAACTTGCCAGAGCTCTATACAGGAAGGGGTGGAGCTAAGTTGGAATTGTTACCTCTCTGATTTTAAAGTTTATGTTATATTGTATTTCTAAGTTTATATTTCTAATTCTGCATACATCTGTACAGGGAATAGCAGTTCAATGGATATATCCACTGTATTCCTTGCTTATTTCCATGGATATAACTCTGGAAGTCAGTTTTGTATAATTACTGAAAACAATAATTTGGTGAAAAAGAGATCATTCCAAAAGCAGAGTTAAAGTAAACTAAAGGTGACAGAGGGAGTAGAAAAAATAGAACTACTTTTTAGCATTTTGATTTGTCTTGTCTTGTGCTTTAAGTATGTTCCTTTCACTTGACCTTCCTGGAAAAAACACGTGGGTAATTTCTGTCTCTCTCTCTATCTCTCTCTCTTTCTCTCTCACTGTCTCTGGTGAGTGCATGTGCCCTATAGCAAAAACTAAAAACTAAATACATTTTTTAAAATGTATGTATCTTTATTTATACACTTATTATTTTCTTTCTTCCATGAATGGAAGAGACTAAGGTAAAGAACGGTAACAAGAGAAAGTACTCCCAATAGGATCTTTCTACCACAATCCTCTCTCAGTTCAGTTAGCTCCAGATCATGGGTACACATATGTCTGGCAGGTTTAGGAATGTCTCCAGATGGAACCTGGAACGTGTCATGAGGTCAGCCTTCTTGACACTGCATTACCACTATACCACCATCCAGTCCCTAGTCGGGTATTTTTCATAGTCAATCGTATTTTTCTTGCTTTGAGTAGATACTTAAAAATATGTTATTTACTTGAAAATTTTAAATAACATGAAAGAAGAGCATTCCATGTTTGTCCATCAAGATGTAGGTTTGTAAAAATTGGAGAAGTTCCAGTCCAGGATAAATCCCATTTCAAATGATAACTTCTTTACTTCACTCAAAAGTTTTTAAAAATGCTAACTTCTGCCTGATATTTTCTATGTACAAATGGAAAGATGGAGGTTCTCAGAGGTTGGGCAACTTGCCAGAGCTCTATACAGGAAGGGGTGGAGCTAAGTTGGAATTGTTACCTCTCTGATTTTAAAGTTTATGTTATATTGTATTTCTAAGTTTATATTTCTAATTCTGCATACATCTGTACAGGGAATAGCAGTTCAATGGATATATCCACTGTATTCCTTGCTTATTTCCATGGATATAACTCTGGAAGTCAGTTTTGTATAATTACTGAAAACAATAATTTGGTGAAAAAGAGATCATTCCAAAAGCAGAGTTAAAGTAAACTAAAGGTGACAGAGGGAGTAGAAAAAATAGAACTACTTTTTAGCATTTTGATTTGTCTTGTCTTGTGCTTTAAGTATGTTCCTTTCACTTGACCTTCCTGGAAAAAACACAAAGTTGGTGTTATTAACATTTCACATGGGAAAACTGAGTTTCAAAGAAGTTTGATACATTGACAAAAATTGCCAAGCTAATAAAACGTGGAGATGGGATTTGAACTCAGTTTGTGTAAAGCAATGGAGAAATAACACAGCATAACAGGGAGAATAAAGGAGTTTAATTTTAGCTTCAGAAGGGCTGAAGAGACTAATAATGAATTCTAACACAGAAGCAAGATTCCCTGCTTGGTACTCTTGCTGTAACAAGTGCTTTCACTGTATTGTCTCATCTCATCCTCAACAGATCATATTATTAAAATACCCTAATTTAAAAATAAGAAAACTAAGGTAGGCAGA
Organism: Tupaia belangeri chinensis; assembly: GCF_000334495.1. Lineage (NCBI taxonomy): Eukaryota > Metazoa > Chordata > Mammalia > Scandentia > Tupaiidae > Tupaia > Tupaia belangeri. The sequence goes on from NW_006203646.1 coordinate 5,718,607, forward strand.
CTCAACTTTGCCTAACTTCATACAGCCAGTTAAATTGATGGGGTTCATGCTTCATGTAGCTAAGCTCTGGTTCCTGAGCTCTTAACTCCTACTATGTTATCACTTTAAATTAAAATTCCATAAGTTTTCTTTAGATTTGGCAGAAAAACTAAATATAAGTACTCCTGAGTAGGTTTTTGGGCCAGGCCCTTCCACCCAATTACTGAGGGCACAGGTTGACAGAGCTCCAGGCAGGTTTGAGGATTTAGACTGGCAAAGACATGGACTCTGGTCCATGGAGAAAAGCCAGGGTTTCCAGTAATGCCCCCTGTTTAATATAGGAGAAGAAAAATGTTTCAGTGAGTTACCAAGACTTATGGGCCTGAGAAAGCCTCACAGATTTCCCTTGGGGAAAAAGCAATGCAAAAGTAATAGAAGGTGTCCTTTGTACCCAACAGTAGTAAACATACAGCCCAGAGACCTTATAAACCAATATCTTAATATCACCAGGATGTGATGGGGGATGCCAAAGGGAATAAGTGACAACTCAGGACCTGCTATTATTTGAATGTATCTCCAAGATCATGTGTTAGAAAGTTTATCTCCAATGTAGCGAAGTTGGGTGGTGGGACCTAATGGGAGGTGTTTGGGTCATGGGAATATTGTACCCATGAATAGATTAATACTGTTACCACATGAGTTCCTTATAGAGGTATGGGTTTGGTCCCTTCTTGCTCCTTCTGGCACTTTCTTTGACCTTTGGCCATGGGATGATGCAGTAAAAGACCTTCCAGATATATCCCCTCAATCTTGAACTTCCCAGCCTCCAGAATCATGGAATAAATACATTTCTGTTCATTTATAAACTATCCCATCTGTGGTTTTATGTTGTACCATCCCAAGACTAAAGAGGACCAACTAGTTACCCTACTCATATCGTAACATGATATACGCCCTTCTTGACTATTGTCAAAATGTCCAAGAACAAACACTTTCAATGACAGAGGATTCATTCCTTCTAGAGACAACTGTTTTGTTTTTGTTTTAGAGAGTTTTGCTATAGGGCACATGTGTTCACCAGAAAGAAAGACAGAGAGAGAGAAAGTGAGAAATCACTCCCCAGGGGGGACGGCTACGCCACAATCTCCTCTTCTCCATTCTCCTCTCAAGACCTTGGGCATGCACACACATGTGCCTGGCAGGAGTTTAAGCCACTGGGTCCAGGACTTGAACCACAGTGGACTATATGCGAGTCCAGCAACATAGCCATTACCTATCTGCTGGTCCCTAGAGACAACTGTTTTTTTTAAATGAAAAGAGAAGAATTGAAAGTTTTCTGCTTGTAACATCTACCCATCGCTTATAGTAATGCCACATGACATCTAACAAAATAAGCACACCCACTTTCAATACTGAGTGCTTGAACTAAGAATACTTCCCTGCTGCTAACCAGTACATGCGTTATGTTCAGTTAAGAAAAGAAATAAAACCACAAGTGAGGTAAAAATGAGCTTGTGGGCTGAGATTTACTTGATAAAGGTAGTAATGTTACAGGAAAAGGTGGAAACAGAGCCAGTGGTTAGCCCAATGCACCTGAAAAGCAGAGCAAATCATCTTCCTGTCTTGATCAATAGATGTCCATGTGTTTTAGTCTGTTCCACAGCTTATAACAGAAAACACATGAGTCTGGGAAACCTAAGAGAATAAAGGTATAATCAGTTCATGGTTTGGAGGTTCAAGGTCTAGGGGCCACATCTGGTAGACATCTGCTAAAGGTATCCCTGGTGGTAAGAGTCCCAAGCCCATGCAGGGCAGCACATCATGTGAGAGCTGCGACACTTGTCTCCTTGTATTTATCTGTCTCTGTATTATTTGCCCTCCTTATAACTCCATCAGGAATGTCATGGAGGCCCCAACCTCATGATCTAAATTCGAATTTCTTTCCCAAGGCCCTACCTTTGTACACCTGATAAAAATTTTAACTATCTTAATTCCACCACAACTAAAGTTCAAAACATAAATGTTTGGGGGACATATATGCCATGTTTTACCAGTTGTAAAGTAATTGTCCAGTAGCTCATTTGGGCCTTCCTGGGTCCAGAATTTATTCAGTCATTAAGAGATTTTATTCCAAGTCATTACAACTGTATAACTGACATATCCATGCCACCATTCACATCATCACTTCCTAATGCTTTCTTTTAAGATATAATTCTGTTTTCTGATTATTTTCAATAGATGTCTCATACCTGTACCTGAATATTTTGATTTATAGTTATAAAGTCAGACAAAGCTGGTCTACTTAATAGACTCTGTTGGGTACATGAATGATTTCTTGATAGCATCAGGACATCTTAAGATTTAAGTGCACACACATATTATCAAAATGGAACAAACTCCAAGATACCTTGCTAGTACTCTAAAGTGTAAATCGAAAACCTGAGAAGCAACACTTCTATAGCAATAAAACTTCAGAAATATACACTCATAAAGACAGAGCTTTGCAAAGCAAATAAAAAATAAAACTGGAAATGCTCCTTCTTCAAGCCTTGAATCACCATGACAGCTCCGGTATGTGTGAATTCTTAAATACTTACAGAAACGATACTGTGTTTTAACTGAAAGCAGCAATGTGTGCATATTTATTTTGTCTTATATTCTGCCTCCAGCTTTATCAAAATCTAAAAAAGGAAGGGTTCGACTAACCTAAGATTTAAACATCATAACCTTACAGTCTGGAAATTTAAATGTGAAGATCACATTCTAAATTGGTACCATTACTACTAATGCAAAATATGTATTAGATGCCTTGGTGTTTTTGTAAATTGTACCTCTGCATATTTTGGTCTAAAATATTCCTTTGATACAGGGCTAAAATTTTGAATGATACCTATGTAACAGACCCTATTATCAACTTTTTCTGACAATACTAAATCTTATGGCTAGCTCAGCTGTCATTGAATCAACTAAGGTCTGGATGGCAGAAATGGCATTTGTAGTTCTGTCACGAAGAGACTGCAATATAAATAAGGCTTTGGTTTCTATTTTTAGTCTGACCTCAATAAAGTATTACAGAGTTACAGTCACTTCTCAATGAAGCTTCATCTATTCAAACAACAAGATCTCATTTGAACAAACTTGGTGATCCAGGAGGATGTGCAAACATATTTTTTTTCAATGTAGGTAATATGCAAAAGAGTAAAAATGTCAGATTCAGAATATTTCATGACACAATAGGTCAACATAACTTATGTCTGACACAAATGGAAATTCTGCATCAATTAAAGAAATGCATATACATGTATAGGAGCATATGTGTGTATATGTATACATACACATGTGTATATATATATATGTGCACATAGATGATCAATATGTCTATACTTCACAATTATTTTTTGCAAATTGTGTTAGCATTTCTAAGCATATTTTTTGCAGCATTTTCACAACTTGTTTTCAAATTCCATCCTTATAATGCTCTTATAAGAAAAGTTGAACCAACATGAGTATCCTCTTAAAGAAGAAGAAACTTGAGGTAGATAAGCATCCAGTCAACTTCACAAGGTCACAGAGTGAGAATCCAGGTCTTTCAACCTATACATTTGGGACTCTCAACTTAGTTTGGTATCAAAAAATTAGAGTAAGAAATTGTCCAGAAACACTTACATGATCATAGTATTTTTCTTTCATGAATGTTCTACCTATTTTGAGATGATGAGACATTTCTACTACCAGGATAATGACAGTACAGGCTGTGAGTGAGTGAATAAATAAGTGAGCTTACTATGCACATACCCACTACACTAGGTCCTGAGAAATGGAGAAGAGAGTGAGGCAGAGTGGTGTGTAAGAACAGCATGGGATTTTCTGTCAAGAAATTTAAGATAAGCATGAACACCAGTAAGATATGCTAATGTACTTAGTATTTATACTGACAGGATAAATAACCAATACACTCTCAGAAATAGAGATGGAGCCATTCTTTCATCCATTGGTAGACAAAGCTTTAATGGCTGCAAAGCAATGTCTGCTGATAGTTGCACAAACTGTGACCAAGAAACAGAGTAAGAATAGAATCTAACTTGATTCTGGCCCTTCTCAAGCAAGATTCAGGTCAACCTCACCAAGACCTCAAAAACAAAACCAAAACAAAACAACAAATACAGAAAAGGTTCAGGTAACGGGAACCATCTCAGCAAAATCCAAATTTGGGGAAATGAAGTTGGCCACGTTTAGTTTTGTCAAATTCAAACTGCTGGCCATAGTTTGTTCCATTACAGCTTCAAAAGGTGATGAAGGTAAGTGCTATTAAAAAATTGCTGTCATAAAATAATTAGAGGTTAGCTAATCTAGGGAAATTTTCTGTCTTGCCAGCTCTAAAGTAAATTTGAATCATACTGTCTCTTTTCTTTTCTCTTTTCTTTTCTTTTCTTTTCTTTTCTTTTCTTTTCTTTTCTTTTCTTTTCTTTTCTTTCTTTCTTTCTTTCTTTCTTTCTTTTTTCTTTCTTTCTTTCTTTTTCTTTCTTTCTTTTTTTTTTTTTTTTTTTTTTTTTTTTTTTTTTTAAGGTTTTTACCATAGGGTACTTGCACTCCCTGGAGAGAGACGGGATGAAAAGTGAGAAATTCCCCCAAGGAGGATGGCCATGGCACAAATCCTTCCCCTTCATCCTCCTCAGGATTTGGGGCATGCATGCACACATGCCCAGTATGATTTTTGAGTTGCTGGGTCTAAGACTCGAACTGCAGTTGTCCATGTGGGAATCCAGCACCTTAAACGCCATGCCACTTGCTGGCCCCCTTGTCTTTTTTTTACTCAGAGGGTAAATTATTTCTTTCATGTTGTTTTAATGACAAGTTGGCCCCCTTCTCTTTTTTTTACTCAGAGGATAAGTTATGTCTTTCATGTTGCTTTAATGACAATGTTATTGATAAAACACAACTTTAGGAGCTCTAGCACTTATTAATGGTAATATTCCATTAAAGAGGAGGAGTTTTCCTTTATTAAACAAATAATTATAAGATTTTGGTCATGATTTTTATAATGAATAGAGGTAGAAAAGATAAAGAAATAATAAAAACAATTCTCACACCTGTTATATATACAGATACACACAGTTATTTATGTTACTAAAGTAGCTGTTACACTCTGCACCTGGCTATGCACGTGTCAAACAGATATCTTTACTCTTAAATTAATTGATTTATGTCTTTCCTCATTAAAAACTATTTGAGGCAGTTAAAAAATTAAGCAGAATCCAAAAGTTCAAGAATTTGTGGATTAAAGTATTCTTAGTACTTCACCAAGTAAAAAGAGATGAAGTAAAACCAATATTTTATGTAAAAATAATTCAATTTAAAATTTAAGAAGATATTGAAATCTGCTATCAATATAACCCATGCTGCTATTACAAATGCTATTACTTAAAGAACCATGTACATCATTTTTTTGCCATAGAACTCTTACTATTAATATCATATTTATTTTTATATTCATTTTTAATTTTTAGAATGGACATCATTCAGCTATTCCTTTTATCCTGCATTGCCTCAAAATATGTTTACCTCAACCCATGGCAAAATCTTTTTAAGGGTCTGTGAGTAGAACAGTCAGGATACAGATTACTAAACTGTATTAAATTCACATCTTTACTCTTTGGAACAAAAGTCGTATTTCTTTTACGTTTATGTCTGACATGAACAAAAGTGAGAGAGGACAGACAGTACTCCAAAAAGGGTGTTGACACCCTGATCCACCTCCAAATTCAGCCGGACCCTTCCCATGTGGATCACCCTTGCCGAGTGTCACTTTTCACTCCTGTGCCACCATCTAGCCCCCCCAAACATATTTCATTTCAGATGTGTTATGTACAGTGCAAGAGACTCGGACGGCAGAGCGAGTGAGAGCTAGGAATAGAATAAATGACTTTATAAAGATGCATACATACAACAACCTCGTATTTCAAATTCGTAAGTTTATCTTTTTATTTTTAATTAATAAATACGAATTGTATATCTATGGCATGTGCATATTTTAAAATGTATATATATTGTGGAATGGCTAACTGAAGCATTAACAGATGCATTAGCACACATACTTATTTTTGTGATGAGAAAATTTAAAATATACTCAACAATTTTTTTGAGAGAGATTTTTGCTACAGGGTGCCTGAGAGATGAGAGAGGGAGAGAGAGAGAGAAATCAGCCCCCTTTTCCCAAGGGGATAGCCACACCACAATCCCTTCTCTCCATTCTTCTTTGTGATCGTGGGCATGCATGCACACACGCTAAGAATGAGATTTAAGTCACTGGATCTGGGTCTCCACCTGTGGATGACTATGTGGGAGTCCAGTGATGCAACCATTACACTAGCTGTTGGTCCCGGGTACTCAGTGATTTTTGAGAATACAATACATTTTTATTAACTGTAGCTATCATGTGCATAGCAGATCTAAAGAGTTTTTTTTGTTTAGGTTTTTGCCACAGTGCATGTGCACTTGCTAGAGAAAGACCGAGAGAGACAAAGAGGGAATGTGAAAAGTCACACTTAGTGGGGATATGCAAGAGGTAATGTGAAAAGTCACACTTAGTGGGGATATGCCATAATCCCTTCTCATGCATTCTCCTCCTGGGATTTTGGGCATGGTCCCATATAGGCTTTGTGTGATTTTCCAGCCCTCTCATGCAGGACTTGAAACATGGTCAGCCATCTGGGAATTCGGCACCTTCACCACCACGCCACCTCCTGGCTCCTCTTCTTTATCTATTACTTTTTTTTTCAACAGAGAATTTTATATTTTTTTGTCTATAAATGTTCCTTCCCTTTGTCCATCCCACTGACCCTCCACCACCTATTCCCCTCATTTACAGTCTCTGGTATCTACATTTATCCTCTCTATTATAGTAGTTCCTAAACTTAAATCTTTCTCATTAAAATTTCGTATCTGTTGGCCAACATCTCCCCAAATGTCTAACCCTCATGCCCTGGTAATCAATTAATTCTCTTCCTCAATGAGTTTGATTTTTATAATGTGAGCAAGAACATTTGATATTTGTCTTTCTCTGCCTAGTTTATTTCGCTTAACATTATTTCTTCTAAATTCATTCATGTTGTCACAAATGACAGAATACCTTTCTTTTTAAAGGATTAATAGTATTCCATTATGTATACATACCACATTTCTTTATTTATTTATTAGTTGACTGACACTTAGCTAAATCCATAACCTGAGCATCCTTTTCTTGTTCCTGATCTCAGAAGAAAAGAAAAATGATTTCTACTGTTTACCATGTAGTTTAATGTTAGCTGTGAATTTGTCATTTGTGGCCTTTATTTTGTTACAATACGTTCTTTTTACATATAACGTAATGAAAGTTTTTATTATGAAAGGATGCATTTTTCAAAGGTATTTTCCTGTATCTATTGATATGACATGTGGTTTTTGTCTTTCATTCTATTAAAGTGGTGTATCTTCCTTGTAAGTTTATGTAGGTTGAACTATCCTTGCATATCAAAGATAAATTCCACTTGAATTTTATTTTTTATTGTAATTACTACTAATTAATAGTATCTGTGTATTTTTCATCAGGAATATTGTCCCCCTTATTTTCTTTTTCTTTTCTTATAATGTCCTCATTTGACTTTGGTATTGAGACAATACTTGTCACATAAAATGAGTTTAGAAGTATTCCTTCTTCTTCAACTTTTTGGAAGAGTCTCGGAAGGATTGGAATTAGTTATTTAAATGACTTATTGAATTAAGCAGTGAAACAATCATGTGCTGTGTTTTGCTTTGATGGAAGACTTTTTATTACTGAGTCAGTCTCCTTACTTGTTACTGGTGTATTTGAATTATCTGTGTTTTTATAAATTCAGCTATGGTAGGTTTCATGTTAGAAATGCATCAGTTTTCTCTAGGCAATCCAATTTGTTGGCATATAATTACTAATAATAGTTTCTTACTTTGTATTTTTGTGGTATCATGTGTAGTATCTCCTCTTTCATTTTTTTTTTATTTTTTTTCTCTCTCTCTTTTATCTTAGGCTACTTTAAGGTTTGTCAATTTAACTAATCTTTTCAAAAACCTATTCTTAGTTTTGTTGATCTTTTCCATCGTTATTTTTCTAGTCTTATTCAAGATGTAATATTAGGTTGCTTACTGGAGATCTTTCTTCTTTTTGATGAAGACATTAATTGCTATGTATTTCTCTGTTACAACCGCTTTTGGTGTGTTCCTTACATTTGTTATGTTGTATGCCTATTTTTCCTTTAACTCTGTATTCTTTTATTTCAATTTCTTTTATACATTTGTTTATGTCAGTATTCTTTTATTTCAATTTCTTTTATACATCCAATCACATTACTTAGCTTGCAAAGTGAATATTCCAACATGTATACATTTCTCACCAGTCCAGTTGAGAATACTACACACATTTTCTTCAATAGATAACTCATTTCTTTGTCCCATAAATACCTTGCCTCTCTACTTTTCACCTTAATGTCCTTCCTCAGACTCTACTCCTTCACCTCCCCTCTTCCCACACTCTGTCTGGAATTTATAATCATTTACTATGTTGCTATATCCTCTAGTCATTCAGTTTCAGCTATAGAGTGCAGATATTCACTGTATGTTAAGTGGAGACATACAACTCCTTCATAGCCTGGCTTTCTTCACTCAGCAGTAAATCTTCCATATTTATTCACATTCTGTCAAAAGCCAGGGTCTTATTGTTTGTTTGTTTGTTTATGGCTGGTTAGTATTCCATAGAGTATATGTGCCACACTTTTTCAATCCTTTCATCTGTTCATGGGCATGTCTTACCAATAGTGAATAATGCTACAATAAACATCAACATGCAAGCACTTTTCCAACTAAAGATTTTTCTGTCCTTTGGGTAGATACCAAGGAGTGGGATTGCTGAATCATATGATAGTTCTATTTGCAGAACTTTGAGGATATCTCCGTATTGTTTTTCCCAGTGGCTGGACCAATTTACATTCTCACCAGCAGTGTAAGAGAGTTCCCTTTTCCCCACACCCCTGCCAGCACTTATCATTTTTTTTTTTTAATCTTCATCATTCTGACTGGAGTTAGGTGGTATCTCATTGTGGTTTTGATCTGCATCTTCCTTACAATGAGGGATGTTGAGCAGTTTTTCATATGCCTTTTGGCTATTCATATGTCTTCCTTAGAGAGTGGTTTTTCAACTCATTCTCCCATCTTTTAGTAGGGTTGCTCATCTTCTTTGGGAACAGCTGTTTGAGTTCCCTGTGTATTCTGGTTATCAATCCCTTATCTGATGCATAGTTAAAAAAAATTTTCCCATTCTGGGACCAGCAGTTAGCATAATGGCTATGTTGCTGGACTCCCATGTAGTCGACTGAGGTTCAAGTCCTGGACCTGGTGGCTTGAACTCACGCCGGGTGCATGTGTGTGCGTGCCCAGGATCCCGAGAGGAGAATGGAGGAGAAGGGATTGCGGCGTGGCCATCCTCCCTGGGGGGGTGGGGTGATTTCTCACTTTCTGTCTCTCTGTCTCTCTCTGTCTGGCGAGCGCACGTGCCCTATAGCAAAAACCTCTCAAAAACAAACAAACAAACAAAAAAAACCCTCCCATTCTGAGAGCTGTTGATTCACACTAATTACTGTCTTTTGCCATGCAGAAACTTTTTAATCTGATGTAATCACACTTGTCTATTTTCAGGATTATTGACTTTGCTTTGGGGGTCTTATTCAAGAAGTCTTTGCCTACCACAATATCTCCCAGAGTTTCTCCCATGTTTTCTAGCTGCGGTTTTTGATCCACATTGAGTTGATTTTTGTCAATGGTGAGAGGTATGGGTTCAGATTCATCTTTCTGCAGGTGGATATCCAGTTTTTTCAGGATCATTTATTAAAGAGGTTTTCCTTTTCCCACTGGTTTGACTGGTACCCTTTGTCAAAAATCAGTTGGCTGTATGATTAGGAGTTTATTTATGGAGACTCTATTCTGTTCCATTGGTCTGCCTGTCTGTTTCTGTGCCAATACCATGCTGTTTTGATTACCACAGCTTTGTAGTTTATTTCTGGGTTAGGGAGTGAGGTGCCACCCACTACACTCTTCTTGTGAAGGATTGCTTTAGCAATACGAGGTCTTTTAGGATTCCAGACAAATTGTATGATTGTCTTTTCTAGATCTGCAAAGAATGTCTCTGGCACTTCGGTATTGCATTAAATATGTAGATTAATTTGGGTATAACTGCAATTTTAATTATACTAATTTTTCCAATCCAGGAACATGGGATATCCTTCCACTTTTTTGTGTCATTTTTCAATTTCTTTTTTCAGCTTCTCATAGTTTTCCTTGTGGAAGTCTTTAACTTCTTTGATTATATTTATTCTTAGTTATCATATACTTTTTGTGGCTATGGTCAATGGAATTAGTTTTTTCAGTTCTATCCAAGTCTGCCTGCTGTTCATATATAGAAATGCTATAGATTTCTGTATGTTCATTTTGTATCCTGCAACTTTACTGTATTCATGTATTACTTCCAGAAATTTTTTCATGGATACCATTGGGTCTTCTATGTATACAGTCATGTCATCTGCAATTAGAGATAGTTTTACTTCTTCTTTTCCTATTTGAATGCCTTTTATTTTATTCTCATTTCTGAGTGTGTTGTTGAGGACTTCCGGTACTATATTGAAGAAGAGTGGAGAAAGTGGGCATCCTTGTCTTGATATCAGAATTTAAATCTTCTCAAAATTTTTAAGACTTGTATTGTTGCCTAGCATGTCATCTATGCTAGAGAACATTCTTTGCATGCTCAAGGAGAATGTGCATTTCTGCTTCTGTTGGATGGAATTTACAGTATATGACTGATATTCTATTGGGGCTAATGTGTAGATTGTTTCCCATATGTCCTTATTGACCTTCTCTCTTGGCTATCTGTTCCTGGATCCAAAGTGGGGCACTGAAATCTCCCATTGTTACTGTTTTACAGTGTATCTCTGCTTTAAGATCTAATAATATTTCCTTTCATATTGGGTCATCAGAAAAGTCATGATGCATATTTGGATAGAAAAACATGAAAATCATGTCATGACTTTTCAGACCACCCAGTATTTAAATGCTCAATGTTGAGTGTGTATATATTGTTAAGTCTTCTTGATAAATCTGACCCCTATATCATTATATGATTACCTTTTCTCTTGTTGCAGTTTTTGACTTAAAGACCACTTACTGTGATACAGATATAGCTACTGTTGCTCTCGTTGACTTCTATTTGTATAAAATATCTTCTGCTATCACTTCAATTTCAGTCTCTGTGTGTCCTTAAAGAAGTAAGTCTCTAGTAGGTAGCATGTATTTAGTTCTGACTTTTCACTCAGACAATAACTCCATGTCTTTCCTTTCTCTAGTGACACTCTTTGATTCCTTACCTTGTGTCTTTTGATTATTTATTTACTTATTAATATTCATTGGTTTTTGCTATAGGGTACGTGAGTTCTTCAGAGAGAGATAGAGAGAGAAAGTGATGGGAAAAGTGATCTTTCATACCCCAGAGGGAATTCCCATACCACAATCTCTTCTCCTCCAGTCTCCTCTTGGGGTTTTGGGCATGCATGTACACACACTAGATGTAATTTTCAAGCCTCTGGTTCCAGAACTCTAACTATGGTTGGCCTTGGAAGAGTCCAGCATCTTAACCACTATGCTACCTGCTGATCCCCTTTTCTGCGTTTATTATGATTTTTTGCTTTGTGGTTCCCATGGAGCTAAAATAAGTCATCTTGAAATTATAATAGGTTGGGAACCAGCAGTTGGCATAATGGCTATGTCGCTGGACTCCCACGTAGTCAACGGTGGTTCGCGTCCCAGACCCGGAGGCTTAAAACTCACAACGGGCACATGTGCATGCATGCCCAAGATCCCGATAGGAGACTGGAGGAGAAGGGATTGTGGCATGACCATCCCCCCTGGGGGGTGATTTCTCGCTTTCTGTCTCTCCGTCTCTCTCTGTCTGTCTGGTGAGTGCACGCGCCTTATAGCAAAAACCTCTCCAAAAAAAACATTATAATAGGTTAATTTAAGCTAACAACTTAACAATGCTCACATACAAAAACTATACAGTATTGCTCCACTCTACTTCCACATCTTGTGTTTGTAATATCATGATTTAAACATTTTTTGTATTGTGTATCTCTTAAGAAATTATTGCAGCTATTGTCATTTTAATAATTTTTCTTTTAATCTTCATGCTAAAAATATAAATGACTTACACATCACCTTTACAGTATTAGAATATTTTGAATTTGACTCTGTACTTACTTTTATCAGTGAGTTTTACATATTTTTTATTACTAATTCCACGTTTTTGTATTACAACTTGAAGAACTCCTTTGGCATTTCTTGTAAGACAGATTGGGTGCTTATGAATTCTCTCAGATATTGTTTGGATGGAAAAATTTTATTTTTTTCTTCATTTCTTTTTAAAAATTGCCAGATAGCATGTGTGCTCACTAGAAAGAAGGAGAAAGAGAGAGAGAGATTCCCCCTAATGGACTGTGGTCATAACACAATCCTTTTTCCTCCATTCTGCCATGCCTTCAGAATTTTGAGCATGTATGGACACATACTTGACTTTTTTTTTAAGCCACTGGGGCCAGAACTCAAACTACAACCCACCATGTGAGACCAGGCTCTCTATGCACTGAACTTGCTTACTACACTAAGAGGCCAGACCTCCAAGTATGAATACTTAGTTGGCAGTTTTTCTGTTTCTTTGTTTTCTTTAGCACTTTGAATATATAACCCCATTTTCTTCTAGCCTCTAAGATTTCGTCTTAGAAGTCTGCTTCTAACCTTATTGGAACTCCCCCATATACAATTATTTTTTTTGAGAGAAAAAGAGCGCATGTGAGTGAACCCACATGTACATGTGAAAGAGAGAGAGGGAAACACCCTTGACATGATATCATCATGCAGTGATCCCCTTTACCCAGCTCTTCAGCTCCTCGGGATCCCGGACATCTGTATACCTGCCTAGATGCTTTCAGGATGATCTGGAGATATGAACCCATGGCCACGATATGGCTTTCAGCCTTGCAGGACGCTTGGCATTAATGTTGAGCACAGGCACACTTGCATAACCCAAGGCCCCCTTGTAACTCTCCAAGGTGCTGAACCTCACATGCTTCTAATCATTCCTGGGTCACAAGGATGGATGAGGGAAGTAAACCCCAAAAGGCATAAGACATAGAAGAACTTACCTGAATTTCAGAGTTACCTAGCATAACTGACTTATTCTGAGAATGCTCTTGATATGTAATCACTAATATTTAGAAAAGACTTGAGGTTTGCTGCATCTCCTTTCTCCTGGGTCACCTAGCCAAGCTCTTGAACAAGAGAAAAACAGGGCTACAGTCTGAAGTGAGAAGCAGATCGACTGGCTTCAAGTCTTGCACCAAACTTGTTCTCAGTTAAGAAGCCTTCTTGGGGGTTACTTTCACCTCTTCTCTGTATTACCTTTATTATCATTTGTATTTTTAGAATTGTTTGCAACTCCTGCCATGTATTTGTATTTTGTCTCTTCCAGTTAAATCATATGCTTACTGATAATACTGAGTTCTGTGTCTAATTTATTTAATATGCGATTTTTTTGTATATAACTCTCAAAAATGATGCTTTAATGAATAAAAGAATAAAAGTATACACATCAACCATTCCTGTCTCTCACCTTACTTTTGATTTTTCTACCGGGGGGAAAAAAAAGCCCATCAAGGTGACCAGTTGCTATAGCAATAACACAATCACAAATGTAGGTAGATTGATAGGCAGGTCCCCCCTCTCTCTGATTCCTACCTAATATGTCAGGTAGTGTTTGTTTGTTTGTTTGTTTGTTTGTTTGGGGTCGGATGTATGCAGAGAGACACGGAGAGTCAGAGAGAGAGGGAGAAAGCTTACCTCACAGTCTTCAAACGTCTATGGTATGTAACAATCAATAGACTATACTGGTATTAAAATTTTTTAGGCAATCGGTATTAAGATAATTTTAGAAAGTATTTGAAAAACTCAAAATCAAGCTAATTTTTACACAGATCTAGGTATGCCCTATGGGAGTATCTTGTGATCAATGTTAACAGCAAAGAGATTGAAAACTAAAATCAAGATGATATTTTCAGATTATAAAGGATGTTAAAGATAAACTAGCCCAAATCAGTCATATTTTAGAATATGGAAAAACTGAGACCTAGAAATATTAAATTACTTGGTTTAGGTTACAAAGGATTGTACTAGAATCAAAAGTGATATGACTCCTTGCAATTCTACTGGATTTTTGTCCTGTTACAATTTGCTGCTTTTTAAAAAATTATATAGACTGAGTGATAAACATCTGGAGGATATCAGAATACATATACAGCGATCTCTGATGAAGAGTAGAAATGACACCATCCTATTCAACCAATTTTCACCTTTTTCAAAATGCTGGAGTCTCGAATTTCCAAAGGGCATCTGAAGTCAGGTGTTTCTCTGATCTAAATCATTCTTTCTAAATACATTTCAAATGAAAACAGTTGGCAAATTCTAAGGGATATGTTCAGCAATAAAAGTACATTTTATTAAAAATCTTTTTGATATAATAAATATTTCAGTTTCGGTCTTATCATTCAATCGGCTGATAATGGAACCTGTAAACATGTAGCCAACCACATAGAAAAAAAGTATCTGTCTTTTCAAGAGCCAGAGGAGTCACCTTTGAAAAATGTGATACATTCTTATGTAAAAAAAAAAAAAAGGTCCTTTTTCCCTTTGGACATATACTCTATGCCATACAAATCCTTCTAGGAAAAAGTAATACACAAAGAAAAGTCTTTCTTCAAACTAACAATATCATCCACTGTCAAAAGTTACAGTGCATAATACCTAACTTTTACCTCCTTCAAGTTAAATGCCAAGGTGTCCAGTATTTGGATGGGCAAAAATTTATTTCTAAAATGTTGCATAAAGCAACCACACTGATGTTATATTAATTAATTACACATTTTACATTCCTTACCTTTTAGACTGGCCACATTTAAGAGCCAAACAAATTATGCTGTTGAAGCTACACGGAACCAGGTAACCTCATATCTAATATAGGTGAATTGCATAATGCTTCAATTCCTATGAAGCAGAATCTTGCAGCATGTAACTAAACTCTACATGCCTTGATATCTTTGACCTAGCAATCTAGCTATTTACCTGGAAAATGTATCTCCACAAAAATTAAATAGCAGATGCGAATATTATTGGTGGCATGAATTGTGACAGCAAAATATTGGGCGGGTCCGGTTGTAGTAGTGCATACTGGTTCATGCTGGTACTCAGCAGGCTGAGGCCACCTGGGCAGTCCAGTTTCAATTCCCAGCCTGACCCTAAAAGCGGTCACAGTAGGGCATGTGCCTTCAGTGTCAGCTACCCTAGAAGCTGAGGCAGGAGGTTCATGAGCTTGCAATGAGAATGGGCAACACAGCAAGACCCTGCTGAAAGAGCCAGGCCTACAGGCCCACACCGGCTGTTTCAGCTATTTGGGAAGACAAGGCAGGATGATTGCAACATAGTGAGACCTCATCTAAAAAATAAAATAAAATAAAATATTAAGAAAAACCTAAATACCTAGTCATAGAAGACGGTTTGACAACAACATGTATACAAAGTATTATATAGCTACTCAAAAGAAAACTTACATTTTTCAGAACAACATTGGTGTGATTTTTCAAGATACACAGTGAGGCAATTAACACTGCAAGAATGGAACGATTTCTTCTCCTTGTTCCTGTTATTTATATACTCTCATTATAAATCTCTTCTACGGATTTTTAAGCAGTTACTTAAACCATATATTGCTATTTCATTGCAATCTTTTCTCCCCAGCTATGCAGATTTTAGAGATTTTTACAGAAAAAGTCAAAGTTTGTTTAACACCAATTATCTAATATTCCATGTATGAACATCTATATAACTGCATTTATTCCTCGCAACAATTCCATTAACTGAGTATTGTTATCACTCCCTCAGATGAGAAAGTTGAGACTCAGAAGAGTAATATAACTGCCCAAAATCCTATATTCTGACAAATAGGCTTTAATAACCTAAACAGATGTATTTGATGAACTGTTTATACTACTCATGTGATATATAATCATGTGATATCAACCCAAGAATCACTCTAATTTAACAGAATGTGTCTATATGTGTTACCCCAATGGTTAAATTGTAACCTCCTTCAGTAAGACCCTTCATATTATATGCATCATCAAATTTGCATAGCATATTGTTGTATACACCACGAGTCTTCAAGAAGTGAACTCGTGGGGCCAGCAGTTAGCATAATGGCTGTGTCTCTGAACTCCCATGTAGCTGACCATGATTTGAGTCCCAGACCCGGTGGCTTAAACTCACACCGGGTGCATGTGCGTGTGTGCCCAAGATCCCAAGAGGAAATGAAGGAAAAGGGATTGCGGCATGGCCATCTCCCCTGGGAGGGTGATTTCTCACTTTCTATCTCTCTGTCTCTCTCTGTCTTTCTGACAAGTGCACGCACCCTGTAGAAAAAAATCTCTCTCTCTCTAAAAAAAAGAAGAAATGAACTTGAGGGACCAGCAGACAGCATAATGGTTATGTCACTGGATTCCCATGTATTTGACCATGGGCAAGTCCCATACCCAGAGGTTTAAATCTCATGATAGGCATAAGTATGTGTGTGCCCAAAATCCTGAGAGGAGATGGAGGAGAAAGGATTGTGGTGTATCCATACCCCCAGAGTGTGATTTCTCGCTTTCTGTCTCTCTGTCTGTCTCTGTCTCTACAGCAAGTACACGCACACTATAGCAAAACTCTCAAATAAAAAGATAGGAACCTGAATATTTTTGACTCATGTGGTTTACATGAGCTATAAAGTTATTATTATGTCCATCTGTTTAGAATGGTATTCCTGTTCTTCTATATAACATAAAGCTGTCTGATGGCCCACCATAAGTAAGAGGTTAAACTCCTCTCTCTTAAGTGGATTTTATTCTAGATATAAGAAGAGTCTTCCAAAAGTATATGGAAAATGTGTATTATGAAAAACTATGTATGGGGACCAGCAGTTAGCATAGTGGATATGTCACTTAACTCCCATGTAGCCGACCGTGGTTTGAGTTCCGGATCCAGTGACTTAAACTCACACCAGGCGCGTGTGCATGCGTGCCCAAGATCCCGAGAGGAGTAGGGATTGCGGCATGGCCATCCCCCCTGGGGGGGGTGATTTCTCGCTTTCTATCTCTCTGTCTCTCTCTGTCTTTCTGGAGAGCGCACATGCCTTATAGCAAAAACCTCTCAAAAAACAAAAACAAAAAACTAAGTATGGAATTCAAAATATTGTCACCAAAGTAAACTTGCACTTCAAACTCTTTGCACCAAAATAAACTTGTACACAACTTAGTTCATATATTTTCAACTTGGAGTAATTTATATTTCATCATACACACTCAATAATTACTTTAAATAATAACCCCTTTGTGCTTATGTTATAATATCACAGTACTTGATGTAGCATTGGGCTAGAACCCAAATATCGAGGTTGCATTTTCTGCACTGCCACTAATTAACTGTGATATCGAGAAAATAATTTGTCTTTGAATATTAGTGTCCTAGTGAGTAAAATAAGACATTTCAACTAAGCAAATAGAACGCTTATTTCAGCTGGAAGTCTCCAGGAATTTTCTATGTATTATTATTTTTTTTAAAGAATTGTTTTATATAACTTTATTTATTTATTTATTTATTTATTTATTTATTTATTTATTTATTTATTTTATATTTGACCAGAGAGGGACAGAGTGAGAGGGAGAGAAAAAGTAAGCAAGTGAGATCGAGGACTGCACTGTGGTTGGCCATGTGGGAATCAAGCATCCTTAACCACCATGCCACCTGCTAACCCCTTGTCTACGTATTATTTTGAGGTAGTTCAATAATAAGCTAGGAAGTGAGATGTTGTTTTATTTATCTTTATTTAATATTATAAAGTCTAATGTCAGAAACTTAGAACATGTTCAGTATAAGCAAGTGAGATCGAGGACTGCACTGTGGTTGGCCATGTGGGAATCAAGCATCCTTAACCACCATGCCACCTGCTAACCCCTTGTCTACGTATTATTTTGAGGTAGTTCAATAATAAGCTAGGAAGTGAGATGTTGTTTTATTTATCTTTATTTAATATTATAAAGTCTAATGTCAGAAACTTAGAACATGTTCAGTAAATACGGGGCCAGCAGGTGGGATGGCGATTGGGGCACTGAACTCCCACATGGTATGCCATGGTTTGAGTCCCAGACCTCGTGGCTTGCTTTCTCACTTTCCTTTTCATTCTCTCTCTGGTCAAATTTTAAGAAAGAATAATACTAATCAGTACAATTAAATAAATAATTCTTTAAATAAATTTAAAAATTCCATAAATGTGGGATGAATGAAGAAATAGTCAAGATATACAATCGTTATAGTCCTTGACAACCCTGAGAATTTGTAGCCATAGAGTCTCACAATTAAATAAATGTATCAAAACCTATCATTTTGGTGCTACCCTTTATTGATGTCAAATATCAAACTACATAGAAACTACTTTATAATTCCTTAATTGAATGACCCATAGGGGGAGGTGTTACATTTTGGTCCTTACTATCCTAAGATGATTTAAAAAATTGAAATTCAGGGACCAGCAGTTAGTGTAATGGCTATGTCACTGGACTCCCATGTAGTTGACCGCGGATTGCGTCCTGGACCCGGTGACTTAAAACTCATACCGGGCACGTGTGCGTGTGTGCCCAAGATCCCAAAAAGAGAATGGAGGAGAAGGGATTGTGGTGTGGCCATCCCCCTTGGGGGGTGATTTCTCGCTTTCTGTCTCTCTGTCTTTCTCTGTCTGTCTGGCAAGCACATGCGCCCTATAGCAAAAACCTCTTAAAAAAATGAAATTCTAAGTACCTATAATGTAGGCTTGATATCTACACAGATGTTTGTAAAATGAAAATAGAGTCATAATACAATTGAGTAAATGATATAGAAAATGATACAGAAGCTAGGAAAACTAATACAAGTGTATTATATTTATATTCAAATGTATAGAATATTGTTTCCTCATGTGGCTTTTATCAAACAGTAATTTGGAAATTTTCTCCTTTAATTTTTTTTTTTTTATGATCAAAATCTTTGGGACAGGATGTTTCCTTTCAAGCCCGCCTAAAGAGTGCCAAAGTATGTATTAAAGTCTTCAGAAACCTTATTTTGTTAAATACTATACTTCTCAAACTTACTTGCCCATAGAGTCCAATGTTTATGGAAAAAAATAATACCTTTTTTTCATGTTTTAAAAAGCAATTAAATTAAATTAATTTATTTATTTTAGAGAGAGATTTTTTGCTCTAGGACACATGCACTTACCAGAGAGATAAGAGACAGGAAGCAAGAAATCATCCTCCAGGGGGTATGGCCACACTGCAATCCCTTCTCCTTCATTCTCCTCTCAGG
The DNA here is from genome assembly GCF_000334495.1 of Tupaia belangeri chinensis. Taxonomy (NCBI): domain Eukaryota; kingdom Metazoa; phylum Chordata; class Mammalia; order Scandentia; family Tupaiidae; genus Tupaia; species Tupaia belangeri. The sequence continues at coordinate 5,738,113 of NW_006203646.1, forward strand.
ATCTTGGGCACGCACACACGCATGCCAAGCATGAGTTTTATTTTTTTCTTTTTCTCTTTTTTAATTTTTAAATTATTATTCATAAAAATTAAGAGTTCAAAAACTAAGAAAATGGCCAACTTAATCATAGGGACAAGTCTGGAGTTTAATATTATATCCCAGAATCTGATCTGGAATATCAAACCACAACAGAAGATAGATTAAGTACATGAGACTGAACTGGTGAAATAACACTTTACGACTTTTGACTGAAACATTGCTGATTTTCTTCTAGGCTTTGTCATCTGGTTTTAAGGATTTTTGTCCTGTCTTGACCTGTTGATAGGTTCATGTACCTACTATTTGAACAGAATCCTAACCTGTTTCCTGGATTTAAGTTTTAAGCAAAGTTCCTTAGCATTTCTTTGATTTATTAAAGTTAAAACTGATTTTCTTGAAATTACCAGCTGAACTTACTATTGAAAGTAGTTAGATTATTTAAGAAATTGTGTGATCAATAAATGTGGGCAGAAAAGGAATGGAAGACAACTGTAGACACCAAAGATAATGTGAGAAGAAGGTGGGAAAGGGCAGAGGGTCAGAAATAGGGGTTAAATATATATATATATGTGTATGTGTGTGTGTATGTGTGTGTGTGTGTGTGTGTGTGTGTAGTGTGCGTAACTAGAAATGGAAACTTATTGATGATAACATGCATGATTAAGCCACTATGCAATATATTCTGGATGGAAAATCACATTTTGTATGCTGTGGTGATGCTTAGGGAATGAATCTAAATTAATTCATTAGAAAAGTTTCAGGAAAATAATCCAAGACCTCAAACAATAAAACCACTGGTGGAAAATGCTGGGGAAAATCGGGGAGACATTGGAGTAGGCAAAGACTTCTTAAATAAGACTCCCAAAGCACAGACAATAATCCCTAAAATAGACAAGTGGGACTATATTAGACTAAGAAGTTTCTGCACAGTAAAGGACACAGTAACAAGTGTGAACCGACAACCCTCAGAATGGGAAAATATTTTTGTTAAATATGCCTCAGGCAAGGGACTGATAACCAGAATACACAGGGAACTCAAGTGCCTTCTGTGGAAAATAATGATTAACCCAATTATAAGATGGGAAAATGAGCTGAACAAAAATCTCTCTAAGAAAGACATATAAACAGCCAAAAAGCACATGAGGAAATGCTCAATATCCCTCATCATAAGGGAGATGCAGATAAAAACCACAATGAGATACCACCTAACCCCTGTCAGAATGGCA
>NW_006203646.1:5739807-5765426 GCF_000334495.1 Tupaia belangeri chinensis
GCTTATTACTGTTGATGATGACATGTATAGTATTCTCAACTGGATTGGTCTGAGAAGTATTTCATGATGGGTAGTCTTTTTACAAGCAAAATGAGAAATAGTGACTGACTTTTAAAAAATAATTAGAATAATGATAATAATGATTGGGAAAAACATAGAAAAGATATTGAATGATGAAGTAGGGAGATTAATGTCTCTGTATTGACTGACATGCGTGGCATTCCCTTTTGAAAAAGCAATGTAATACACTGTAAAGTTATATGCAATCCAATGTAACATAAAGAAGACTATGATGATAATAAAAATAAAAATTAAAAAATAATAAAATAAAAAAAAGTTTCGGGAAAAAAATCCAAAACTGTTTTTCTTGAAATTAGAAAAAAAGCATTACAAATACCTATTTGATGACTGCAGTAAGATATGTAGCCCCAGCTAGGTGCTACTTTATAGTATATTCATTCTACTCACACTGAGGTTTATGACTAAAGTCAGACTTGTGTTCATGGATATGTATATATCAGCTGCTCTTGCTATTCAAAATATTTAGATTAATATATCAGCTGCTCTTGCTATTGAAAATATTTAGATTAACTAAGATCTTAAGTGAATCAATAAAATGTGGGGAGGAAAAGGCATAGAACGCGACCATGGGATACCAGAGACAGTGTGAAAGGAGGGTGGGAGATGTGGCAGAAGGTGAGAGATAGGGAACCAAGGATGGGAAAAAGAGCAAAATATACAGAAAACAAGAAATGGAAAATTATTTGTTGGCAATAACACGTATGTTGATGTGCTTAATTGAGCCAATATACAGTGTATTCTGGATGGAAAAATCTCATTTTGTATCCTGTAATGATATACAGTGAATGAATATAAATAAATAAATTTAAATTTTAAGAAGTCAAAAAAATAATAATACTTTTAATACCACTTTTGTATAGAGCACATTTTGGAAAATACTATTACAGAGCAGTAGCTGCAGAAAAAGACTACATTATTTTTTTTAAGACAGATTTTTACTATTTGGCACATGTACTTACTAGAGAGACAGAAAGACAGAAAGCAGTAAATCACCCTCCAGGGGGGATGGCCATGCCATGATACTTTCTCCTTCATTCTTCTCTCTAGGTTTTGGACACACATGCACTCGCGCCCTGCATGAGTCTTAAGCCACCAGGTCCAGGACTCGAACTGCGGTTGACCATGTGGGAGTTCAATGATGTAACCATTATACCATCTGCTGGTCCCAAAGACCACATTCTTGTCCATGTCCAACTGCATTAACTCCAATCAGCTTCAATCTTTAATTAAAAGAGAGAGAGAGAGAACTCCTGCTACACTACTATACTCATGAATACACTGAGTACTTCCCTTTGTACCTTGTTCCTGACACCCATGTGAACTCGACATGAAGTGGCCAGTTAATATGCATTTTCAAAACATGGGAGCTGTGACCTTATTTGAAACCACAAACCCTTTCTCTGAATCAATATTTAAAAGAGTTTGGAGGGCTCTTCCAGCATGAATGTTTCTTTCTGTGGCCTTTGTTCCTTTGATCATTGAGGGTCAGGGAATCTTGGTGGTGCAAACAAACTATGACAGCTATAATGGTTTATTATTAGTGTCACACCTCTTTCAATTAACATGAAGACTATAATGAAGTTCAGGCTCATTAAATAAGAGGCCATGTAAGCAGCTACAGAATCATAGTGCATAACAGATGGCATAATGGTTACATCGCTGGACTCCCATGTAGTCAACCACAGTTCGAGTCCTGTACCTGATGGCTTAAAACTCACACTGGGTGCATGTGCATGTATGCCCAAAATCTCAAGAGGAGATTGAAGGAGAAGGGATTGCGGCATGGCTATCCCTTTTGAGGGTGATTTCTCGCTTTCTGACTTTGTCTGTTTCTCCGGTAAGTGCATGTGCCATATAGCAAAACTCTTATTCTGAAAAAAAAAAAAAAAAAGAAAGAAATAGAAAAAGAAAACCCTAGGTGGTATCTTCCATAAAACAAGAAGGCAACCAGAATATTAAAAATGTTTTCAATGAGAATTACTTAATGAAAACCTGGATACTTGTTTGCAATTCAACAACAACGACGACATAAAATTCTTCTTTGGCAGAGCAGACCCAGAGAGCTGTTTTCAAAGTCAGGACCACTCCAGTCATTGCTCAGATGGCTGCTCTCCTGTGGCCTCATTAGCTGACTCACAAGGTACACACTGGAGCAGTGCCCTAGATTCCCACACACCAACTCTGACATTTATAAAGCACTTCCAGTCCTGACAAGATCAAAAACTCAGCATTCTTTCAAATCTCATAATAACTCCCAAACATCTCTGGCTCAGGCTGAGAAAACTGAAAGTGATAAAGCACTTATTAGATTAAAAAAAAAGAAAAAGAAAAAAAAAAAAACCTTGGGAATTAGGTCTTGTCCTCTTCCCTCCTGCAGCATAAGGCATTCGTTTGATTTTAATAACACATTTTCCCCTTAGAAAACATTCATTGCATTACCTCCCAGACTGAACTCACTTGCAATGTCCACAGTCCTGTGATGTTGGCACCTTTACCAATAGATGGTGGTTGCCCCACTAAACTGTGGGCTTCCAACCAAAACTTCCTGTGGTCAGGCTTTAGTGAATGTGAGGCATCTTGGCATCATGTGTTAATTGGAGCCTCGCTCATTAGTATAGTGGGAATGAAGGATGCCAGTCTATTTACTATATTCAGAGCTACAGCTTGCACAACGGTCATACTTTATGTTCCAGTTTTTCAAAACACCTAATTTGCCTTTTTTATTTTATTTTCTTTTTCTTAATAGATTTTTGCTATAGGATGTGTGCACCTGCCAGACAGAGAAAAAAGGCAATAAATCACCACCCAGGGAGGATGGCCATGCTGCAATCCTTTCTCCTTCATTCTCCTCTGGGATTTTGGGCATGCATGCACATATGCCTGACGTGAGGTTTAAGCCACCAGGTTTCAAACTGTGGTCTACTATGTGGGAGTCCAGTGATGTAACCATTACATGATCTGCTGGTCCCAACACGTGTCATTTTTAACATAGTCATAATAGATGGCATTAATTGTGTACTTGTATGTCATGTTCCATCATCTCATTTCATTTCCTTCTTTATCATAGTTAACCAGGCCATAGCATTAAATTCATATTTTTTAAGTGCACAGGGTAGGAGTGTTAAGTATATTCACATTGCTGAATAAAGACCCTTAGAAGTTTTCCATCTTGCAATAACTGAAGCTCTGTACCCATTACTAATCCTCTTCTCTCTCTCTCTCAGACCTCAGATACCATCTTTCTACTTTCTTTTTTCTTTCTACTTTCTATTTCTGTGATTTTGACAACGTTAGATATATCATATTAGTGGCATCATGCAGTATTTATCTCTTTGTGACTGGCCTATTTTTATAGTATCTAGCATAAGATCCTAGAAGTTCTTCTGCATTGTAGCATGTGACAGTATTTCCTCCTTTTCTAAGGCTAATACTCCATTTTATTCATATACTAAATTTTGTTTATCCATTCCTTTGTGATGAACATTTCTGTTGTTTCCACCTCTCAGCCCTTGTGCATAATGCTGCAAAGAACATGGGTATGATGGTATCTCTCGGAGAGTCTACTGTGAATTACTCTGGAGACACATCCAGAAGTGAGATTGCGAAATCATATCATACGTTGGTGTTTAGTTTTCTGAGAAATCTCCATGCCTGTTGTAATGGCGGCATCATTTTATATACTTGGCAACACTGTACAAGGGTATGATTTCTCTGCATTCTTGCTAACGCTTATTAATTTCTGTTACTTTGATAGTAATCATCTTAATGAGTGTAAGATGATATCTCATTTTGATTTCGATTGCACTTTTCTTTAGTATTAATAACTAAATTGAATTGAATGCCTTTTCATTTAGTCTTTGACAATTTGTATGCCTTCCATGGAGAACGATCTATTTAAATCCTTTACTGTTGTTTAATCAAGTTGTTTTACGTTGTTGTTCTTGTTGCATTATAAAAGCTCCTTAAATATTTTAGATACCAAACTTTACTTGATATATTACTTACAAGTATTTTATTCTATTCTATAGGTTAACTTTTCACTATTGATTATCTCTCTTGATGTCTAGAAATGTTTAAGTTTGATATAGTCCTATTTATCTATTTATTGTTTTGTTGCCTATGCTTTTGGTGTTATACTCAAGAAATAATTGCCAAATTCAGTGTCCTAAAGTTTTCCTGCTATTTTCTTCTGTTATTTTTTTAAATAAACTGGAAGTTTAGAAAGTTATAGTTTATATCTTACACTTAGATCTTTAATTTATTCAAGGATCATTTTTGTCTATAGTATAAGGTAAGTGTCCAAATTTAGTCATTTCCATGCAGACATTCAGTTTTCCCAACATCATTTCTTTAAGAGACTCTGTTTTTCCCCATTGTGTAGCTTCAACGTTATTATCAAAAATGCAATTGGCCATACATGTAAGAATTTATAATCTGAGCCTTCTAATCTGTGCCATCGGTCTACGGATCTATTTTATGCTATTACTACACTGTCTTGATTACTGTTGCTATGTAGTATATCTGGAAATAAGGAAGTGTGAGTCCTCCAACTTTGTTTTTTGTTTGTTTGTTTGTTTTTGTTGCCCATTCAGGGTATCTTGAGATTTCGTATACATTTTAGAATGTTTTCTTTTCTCTCTGTGAAGAATGCCTTTGGGATTTTCATAGAGATTGATTTGAGTCTATAAATCTCTTTGGGAGGTATAAACACTTTGACACTATTAAGCCCTCAAATCCTCAAACATGGGGAATGTTTCTATTTATTGAAATATCCTTTGATATATTTTATATAATACCATGGGTGGATGCCTAGAACATCAAACTTAAAAAGAAAATTTGTAGGTGATATCATTTTTAACCTGACATTCAGCTGTTTAAAGTCCATAAAGTCCTAAAAACAAACACAACTTTGTGAGATTATGCCTTCTGTTGGTTTGAGTAGGAAGATAAGATGTCACTATTTAGTTGATAACTCAGTTATTTACTAACTTCTAAAGTGTCTATTATAATATGTATGCTTAACTGGTAATATTGCAGAAAAAATGAGAGAAACCCCTGCCTTCATGAAAGTATATAGATTTTTATTTTTTAGTGGAAAAATGATCTGTAAAAGCTAAAAAACGATTGCTAATCCAGTGCCATTATTTTATTTATTTATTTATTTATTTATTTTTGGAGAGATTTTTTTTTCTATAGGGCGTGTGTGCTTGCCAGACAGACAGAGAGAGACAGAAAGACAGAAAGCGAGAAATCACCCCCCGGGGGGATGGCCACGCTGCAATCCCTTCTCCTCCATTCTCTTCTTGGGATCTTAGGCAAATATGCACATGCGCCCAGTGTGAGGTTTAACCTATCGGGTCCGGGACGCGAACCACGGTCATCTACATGGGAGTCCAGCAACATAGCCGTTACGCTAACTGCTGGTCCCTCCAGTGCCATTATTTTTAAAAGGAAGGAGAGCAGCCTTGTTGGCACAGGTAATAGCATGTTGAATGACAGTGCTGAAAACTGTGTTACCCACTGCCATGTTGAATACTGAGTTGACTTGAAAACATGCAGCATGCACGCGAAGAGAAAAGGATTGCAGTGTGTCAGGGTCTTGTCCAGGGTCCTTGTTTCTCTCTCTTTCCCCTCTGTTTTCTCTCATTTGCCCCATACTCTCTCTCATGATAGAGTCATGATAAATAATATTTTTCTTAAAAATAAAGTAATCAAGGCATAAAGTAATATGTAAAACTTAAGAAAGCCAAGAGCAATTGAGGAATATCGAAACTCCTACTACAGTTCCTTTTTCCTCCTACGGCTCTGCTTCTACTATTATCACTAACAATGAAGTAATGAAGCTTGAGGTTGGAGAGGAAGCAACTCACCTTCTCCTTCCCATTTTCTGGGAGCCAAGTTAGTTTAGATCACTAGGGTAAAGGCTTTGCATGCCTAATTTAATTTTTTCCTTCTAAAATCTGTGAGGAAGACACTATTTCTGTTGAAAATTGTCGGATGGCTGGTTTTGAGCCAGTAGACAAAGTAAAGAAGTCCAGAAAAAAAAAAAAAGTCTTTGGGGTCTCACCTTGGTCTTCTTTGGGGAAGTGACTGAATTAGATGCGGAAAAGCAAGTTATTTGAACTTTATTTGAACTCTCAATACACTGATGGCAAGTTGCTGAAGAGACTTTATAGATCATTCACAGGCTTAGCAGGAAGAAGGGTCAGATTAGTGATACTTTCTTTTCCAGTGAGGTGGGAAGATCTGTACATATGTGTGTGTGTATGTGTGTGCGTGTATGTGTGTGTTGAGGGGATGAGGTTATTGCATGTATACCCCCCCCTTTTTTTTTTGGAGATATTTTCACTGTAGGGCGCGTGCGCTCGCCAGACAGACAGAGAGAGACATAGAGACAGAAAGCGAGAAATCACCCCCCAGGGGGGATGGTCACGCCACAATCCCTTCTCCTCCATTCTCCTCTCGGGATCTTGGGCATGCACGCACACGCGCCCGGCATGAGTTTTAAGCCACCGGGTCCGGGACACGAATCGAGGTAGACTACGTGGGAATCCAGCGACATAGCCATTACGCTAACTGCTGGTTCCCTATACCCTCCCTTTTAATGCTAAGTATGTTTTGTTTTGTTTTGTTTTTGTATCATTTGAGCCCTCACCCAACAACCAGGACAAAACTGTCACATAAATAGAACGTCGTGGTCTACATAAAGCCATTTTCTGAGAGGCAAATGAGTAAAAGGCAAAGAGTTCGGATGCTCGAGCCAGTCTAAATCTAGATCCAAATCCAAATCAAACCACTCAGGTGCTAAGTTATCCACCACTCCAGGCCTTGGTTTCTTTACCTAGACACTGATTTCATAAGACTGCTTGAGAAATCAATTGAGTTAATGAAGTACCTATCAACACAATGTTTCACAGTCGAAGTACTATGTAAATCATCATGACTAAAGCAAGGGGAAAACATCATTTTTATTTCCTATGTGAATTAAAAAAGAAAATATCTAAACACAATTTCTTTTTTCTTGTTGTTTAAGTGTGTGTGTATATATGTAAGTGTATATAAATTATATATATATATATATATAATAATTTTAATTTCTTTTATACGTTCAATCACTAAACACAATTTCTACAAAGCCAAGTTTCTACTTGGACTTGCTCCAAGAATTCTAGACTACTTATTTATTGTCTGCACCTGCCCTTGTTGGTAAAGATCATCCATTATGTGTCCTTTGTTTTCTCCACACAGACAGTGTCCTAAGAATGAATGCAAGAAGAAAGACAATTCTGAAAGAGAAAGAAACAGATGTTGGTAATTTTCAGCAAAAGAAACACCTACCTGAATGTCAATATTTCTATTATACATATTTACAAAGGGAGTGCAGGAGGAAGAGAAGCAGAGGAGCAGGATAGAGAGGGAAGGAGGCTAAGAAGTGAAGCCAACATATTTGGATTAGAAAAGAAAGGTACTGGGGCCGGCAGGTGGTATGGTGTTTGAGGCACCGAATTCCCACATGGCTGACCACGGTTCACATCCTGGATCTAGTAGCTTACTTTCTCACTTTCCCTTTCTCTCTCTTTCCTTGTTTCTTTCTCTGGTCAAATAACAGGAACAAATAAAATTAAATAATTTTTTTTAAAAGAAAAGAAAGGTCCTCCCTCCCCTAGTGGAATGACTTAAGCAGATGAGAGAATAGATATATTAATTAGCTTGATTTAATTATTCTAAAATGTATACATACGTTAGAATATAACATTGTATCCATAAGTATAGACCATTATTATTTGTCAATTACAATTGTTTAAAAATATTTTTAAAAATGAATTAAAGAGAAAGAGAACTCAGGAGAGATAAAACTCACCATCCCCAAGTGAATAGGCAAAAATATGACATATAATTAAGATTTGCAAGCAAGAGAACAATATAAATCACACTTTCTCACGGCTTTTGGCTTCAAATGCACTGAACAATATGGTGTTTCATCCTTCTACTTGGCCTTTAATTATTTTTGACTCCTCCTTTCTTATTAATCACTTTTACTTCTTTGGCTCTCTTTCAACTCTAGTGCAGATATAAAAGGGAAGCTGTTTAGCCAAAAAGAAAATGAAAACAATTCCATTCTAAATAATTAATGGAGATGTAATCTATGGAAACAAATAGTTATTCAACAGGTGATTTTTTAAAAAATTAACCAGGCCAGCTCTGTGGTATAGCAATAACACACGGCTTAAGAGAAGCCAGATCCCCATGTAGTGGTTGTGGTTCAAATCACCGCCCCGTCAGTCTGAAATACGCCAGATGTGTGTGTAAGAGCCCAACATCTGAGGGATTGGACGACTGAAGAAAGGGGACTGCAGTGTGCCTGGTGCCTGTGGAGGCTGCTCCTCTCTCCCTGCCTCTCTTATTCTTTCACTCTCACGTACATGCATGTGCACTCTAAAATAAATAATTAAAAATATATACATTGGATAACTAATCAAGAGAGTCATATGAGTTAGGTGGGAAAATATTTTAAATTCTTGTGGTGTCATTTCAAACTAATTAATAATGTTCGGGAAATGGCTATCATCATTCACAATGAATAGAAGTGCCAAGGAAATACCAATTTTGGAGGGCAAGGTAGCAGTGCACTCCAAAGGGCTAAAAGAGTCTCTTCATTTGACCCCTTGATGGTACTTCCAGGCAAATTTTATAAATGAACCATTAAGATCGTATGCAAAGATTTATTTACAAGAAAGTCCAAAAGGCATTAGTTTTATATTGAACAATTAGAAACAACAAACTTATCTGATAGTAGGAGATTATTTAAATAAGTAATAGCTATTAAGAAGCATTTCTGAAGAGCCCAGCAGATGGCATAATGGTTTTATCACTGGACTCTCACATAGTTGACCGCAGTTCGAGTCTCAGACCCAGCAACTGAAAATTCATGCCAGGCCTGTGTATGTGTGTGCCCACAATACTAAGAGGAGACTAGAGGAGAAGGAATTGCTGTGTGGCCATCGCCCTGGGGGGCGATGTCTCACTTTCTGTTTCTCTGTCTCTCTGGTGAGTGCGCATGCCCGATAGCAAAAATCTCTCTCTTAAAAGAACAAAAAGTATTTCTGGGGAGAGTGATTAATGGCATATAGATGTTCATGATAGATTAAGTACAAAGGCAGACTATGAAGCATTGCATAGCTCATATGCCATCTTAATTTTAAAAACATGGAAAGCTCCTACTTTGAGAAATGTAAAATGTATAGAAGAATTATGTGTCTATTTGAGTCATAGTTTACGTGCTAAGGTAGGTGTTAGTTCAAGGGACTAAATATGACACAATTTCAATCCAAAAGAACTACCTTTCCAAGCTATGAACTTTTCTATGTAAGTCATGGCCAACATGTTTATTTTCAGTATTAACACTATACCTTTTTCTTTTTTCTTAATTTTCATAAAATGAGAATTCAATGTCTATAATATTAAATAGTTGTACAAATCCTAACATGCAAAGATTGAGGTATTTCAGAGATTGGTCAGTTACCTGGTAGACAGCATGATAATACTGTAGTCTGAAATGTCTGTTTTTCATCTGATGCATATAACGTGCATTTGGTCATGAAAGCTAGCTTGGGGTCTTACTGAGCAATGTTCAAGTACTAGATGAAAATTAAATGACAAAGCAAAAAGCATCTCTATCTGTGGACAAATAACCAAGTCTCTCAATTATCTTCACAGATGGAATTTAATAAAGAGAACTGGAGAAGCCAAAGGGAACATTGAGACATCACAGAGGGAGGTCATGACTGGACTAAGCAGCTAGTGACCCAAGGGCTGCGAAAATAGAAGAATGAACTTTGAGTTCTAAAAACTAGAAAGCTTCAAGGACACCCGCCCCCCCTCCCCAAGGATCTGGGACTTAGATTTCTAGAGAAAGGTCCTCCTTGGCTATTGGTCATACCTCTAGAGATTAGGGAAGGACTCAGCAAATATAAACCCTTACCCTCGAGGACAGGGTGTCATGAGTTTGATATCGGAGTGTATGGGGATAAGATGGAAACTAACATCAACAGATGTAAGAATTAACTAGTGCCTCTGGTAGAAGAGCTATTGCTGAAGTACAGGTGATAGGATAATGAGCAAAGACAAAGAAGCAAACAACAATTTGTCCCTTTGCTGGCCTACCATCTTCCAGTTTTTCTTACACTCCCTTTGTGAGCAGGACTTATCAGGGAACCAAATGCAAACAAGGAGATGGTTTGGCTAGGCTTGGCCATAGCATTGCAAGCAAGGTGCACAAGAGTAACTCTGAAATTGACTGACAAAAGCTTAGCAATAATATAAAAAACTAGGCCAGCAGGTAGCATGGAGATTAAGACATTGGATCCCACATGGCCAACTTTGCAGTTCAAGTCATAGACCCAGCAACTTGGAAAATATGCCAGGTGTGTGTATATGCATGTCCAAAATCCTGATAGGAGAATGGAGAAGAGGGTGCTACATGGCCATCCTCTCTGGGGTGTGCTTTCTCACTTTCTCTCTCTGTCACTCTTCAACAAGTGCACATACCCTATAACAAAACTAAAAACAAACAAAAAATCTATGGGTTTATATGTGTATACACACACACACACATGGTAAGAGATTACAAGATTACTCATGATTTAATTCTCTTGTTTTCTTGCACTTCCAAATTCTTCCACAAGATATAAGTCATAGCAATATCCCAATATTGTGCCAATAATCTGACTTCTGATTAAAAATATGTTTAATAATATCCTCTTATGTTTAGATATGAAAGCCTTTGGTATATTTGTAGGGATTTTTAGAATGCGATTTCTCATTTATACTAACCTCCCCAGTGGCATCAAGAATAAATGTAAACCCCTATTTACCCAGCTAAATAATGAGTACAGTCAAGCATGATGTACATATACATTTAAAAAGAAAAAGAAAAAAGACTAATGAATAATTTTCTGTTTGAACATAGAAATGGCAGGGTGAAATAAACTAGCACGGGGTTTAAATAAGGTTACTAGATTAAAATCAGGAATGTACACATGTTGGCATATTCACTTTGTAAGCCAAAAAGTTATTTTTTGACCACTTACTAGGTGCACATTGTGTGTAATAGTCTCACCTGACTTTACTCTTTCTAACAATGTTTGGTATTTGTTATCATTTCTAGTTTTCAGTTTATGAAATTGAGCCCTAAGTGGTTTCACCATCTTTACCCAAGGCCATATAAGCAGGAAAGGAGAACCAGGACTCTAAAAGAGCTCACCTTCTTCAGGGTTTTATATTAACTTCAAAAAACTCTTGGAGTTTTGAACTCTTGGAAATGGAATTAAGGTATGAGTTTATTTCTGTGCAAAAAATAAAATTGAAATAATGCACAGTTTTTTCATAGTATGCATTCTCCAAGAATGTTTGAGAACTCCTTTATATTATTATAATGCTGTGCAATATTATTATTCAATTTAAGGTATATTACTAACTATTTAAGTTATAATATTAATTACATGAAGGTATTATATTAATCAATTCTAATTAATCATTGTGATACTTAATGTCTGATATATATATGTATATAAAATAGCTTACATTCCTAAAATAAAGTATATTTGACTGTTTCCCTTGTCAGCGTACAATGATCTTCAAACACTTTATAGAAAATGTGTATTATCAAAAATATAATGGATAGATTCCCAATTTTTTTCCAAAAACTTTTTGAAATCTCAGCAAATATCACTTAAATTATAACATGACTAGCAATTTCTCAATAATAATTAAAAAGCAGAGCTTCATGTATTTAATATACCTTTTTATAAGAGGATTCAATGCCTGCGTGAAGGCACTAGATTGACTCCACTTTGTGAGGACTAGTTCTCTATTCTCCTACATCAATGCTGGAACCTTTGCTAGTTTTGAGCTAACTTAGTCTAAGACTAAGTCAGTTTCCTCAGTCATGCAATTGATTTTTATCAGGAAATGATTTATGATTTGGGGAACCTTGTAGCAATCTGGTCCCCAAACCTGGTAAAGCCCCACTTTCCCTTTAAAAACTCCAGCTTGTTGGGACCAACAGTTAGCGTAATGGCTATGTCACTGAACTCCCATGTAGGCAACCGTGGTTCGAGTTCTGGACCCAGTGGCTTAAACTCACACCGGGCGCATGTGCATGCATGCCCAAGATCCCAAGAGGAGAATGGAGGAGAAGGGATTGCGGCATGGCCATTGCCCCTGGGGGGTGATTTCTTGCTTTCTTTCTCTCTGTCTTTCTGGCGAGTACACATGCTCTATAGCAAAAACCACTCAAAAAAACAAAACAAAACAAAACAAAACAAAACAAAACAAAAACCCTCCAGCTCGCTTCAAGGACCTGTGCAGTGTAGGAAAGCATAACTTGCTTCAGACAGTATGGTGTGCAACTGTGAGTGCTTGTGGGTTGCTATCCATTCAAGCTTTTCCATCTGAAACTTAAACACAGATAAACTCCATGGAGTAGTGTATTCTATTTTTTGGTCTCAACATTTTTTTCTCATTTTGATGGTTGTTATTTATTGACCTGTTCTTCTAACAAAACTCAACTAATTTGCATCAAACAATTTAGTCTACTTAAAAGTATGCATTTTAAAGTGCTCAGAGATGGGGCCAGAAGATGACATATCAGTTATGTCGCTAGATTCCCATATGTCACTAGGCTTGCATACAGCCCACAGTGGTTCAAGTTGGACCCAGTGGCTTGAAAATCATGCTGGGCTTCTTTACTTGCATATCTAAGACCCCAAGAGGAGAATGGAGGAGAAGGGATTGCAGCATGGCCATCCTCCTGGAGGGATGATTTTTCATTTTTCCTCTCACTATCTCTGTCTCTCTCACCAGTGAGCACATGTGCCCTAAGGCAAAAAAAAACTCAAAAAAAAATTAAATAAATTAAATAAAAAATAAAATGGTAGAAGACAGATCTGTCTTTATTACATATGCTCCAATCTGCAATTGACAGTGTTCCTGTTCCTTCCATTTTTCATTTGTTTTTGTTTTTCTCCTGTATTTTGGTATAACTCATTGCTGAGGCTAAAGGGAAGATTAGTGTATCAAAAATATGAGTGCTGCCACTCTTTCATTCTATAGATATTAGAATCAATCACTGAACTCCTTCCCACTGACTCCATGTGTGTCCTTGAATAACCTATCAATATCCAACACAAGACTCCAGAAAAGCACTACTAATTAATCAGAGTAGGTACAAAGGATGGGATTCCTTATTTCTCAGATCAAAGAATAAGGCCCCATCTTTACAGTAAGTAGTTGGGTCTACATTAAAGAGTGTGCCTATACTTTCTGGTATAGGTCTTTGGGTAAAAAGAAGATCCTGTGACAAAACCAACACACTAGGCCTCATACTCATTCTTTTAGCTATCCTCTACTAAATCTGGCCTGTAAGGATGTTAGACAAGCTGGGAACACATTGGGTGGGTAGAAGGAATGTCTACTCTGTCATACAAACCAAGAAGGGGATTTAGCATTGTAGAGGTCACCAAACTGAAGATAAATCCACTACCTTGTGACTCACATGATCTATTTTCACAAAACAACAATAAGAAAAAAAAAATGGAGAAGAAGATTAAGGCTAGCTTAGTTGTTCAAACCTGGACTTGGCTATACCACAGGTCCAACAGGGGTAAGCCATGGGTTTCCTCAGAGCTTCAATATTCTTTTAAATTATTTATTTAATTTCATGTATTATTATAATTATTATTTAATTCACCCTAGGGCACATGTATTCACCAGGCAAAGTCAGAGAAAGAGAGAGGGAAAGTGAGAAAACAAGCAGCCAGGTTGGGACTCGAACCATCATTGGCCAGGTAAGTCCAGTGCCTTAATCCCCTCACCAGCAGCTGGCCCAAAGTTGAGTATAAAACATAGAAGTGACAATAGTGACTTGAGAAAGGATCTTGAAGCACAAAAGACCAACTGCTTTCCATGCTTGAAGAATTAAGCTTTGATGAATTGAAGAGAATCAGGTGATTATGTTGAATAGATTATGTTAGGGATCGGCAAACTATTATCTGAGAACTAAGAATGGTTTCTACACTGTTAAATAGTTAAACACAATCAAAAGAAGAGCAATTCATGACGTGATGAAGTTACATAGAATTCAAATTTCAGTGTCCATAAATCACATTTTATTGGAACACAACCAGCTCATTAATTTACATGTGGTCTACTATGGCTTTTACAGTGACAAAGTTGCAACAAACCACATGGCCACAAAGTCTAAAATACAGACTACCAGACTTATCACAGAAGTTTGTCAACTCCTACATTAAGAAAACCAGTAGCATGCCTGAAGGCATAAGTCCATTATTAGCATTTTCTGATTAACTGGGAGTGCTAAAATTAACTAATAAATCACTTCCAGGCTATTTGTCAAGTGTCCAAATGCATCGCTATTAGAACATTATAAGATCACTCCTTTTGGGAGAAACAGCCTCCATGTGATCAAATATAGACCCTCACTGTCTGTCTTAATTTTCCCTTTCTTGTGAAATAGAAATCTTCTGGGAGGTGGGGCCAGCAGGTGGCCTGATGGTTAAGGTGTTGGATTCAAACATGGCTAGCTATGGTTCAAGTCCTTGAAATCACGCCTGGCACATGTGCATGCAAGCCCAAAATTCCAAGAGGAGAATGAAGGAGAAGGGATTTTTGTGTAGCCATCCCTCCTGGGGGAATGATTTCTCAGTTTCCCTCTCATTCTCTCTCTCTCTCTCTCTCTCTCTCTCTGTCTCTGTCTCTTGCAAGCACACATCCTATGGGGGGGAGGAATTTCAAAAAGGAAATCCTCTGAGAGGAAGAAAAGCGGAGATAGGTATTGTTCTTTTTGTCCTTGGATCATTCCCAAGTCTCTGTCTATATTTGATACAACCTGACAACTTCCTCAATCATTATGATTTATTTTGGAAGTATATTAAACCATATCTTTTTTTTAATTTTAACATTTTTATGAAGGAGAGACAGATGGACCTTAACCAGGGAATCCCAAACCTCTCTGCTGGCTGCTGATTGCCAGCGAGGCTCTCCTGCAGCTGAGCTGTGAAAGTGATTGGCTGTTCCCACTGTGATCCTGATTGACAACTGCACTCTCTCTCCTTGAGTTTTGCCTGGGATGTCTTGCCTTCAGCTGTGCACCTGTATAGCCACTGAATTCAGAAACAAGAGAGTCATGAGCCACATTTCAAAGTTTTGTTTCCCTGTGTTCTCTTAAGGATGTATAAATGGGAGGACAAAGGGGACCCTGGCAATAAAGAAAGGAAAAAAAAGTAAAAAGGAATCTAGAAGATATTATTGGGCATATGTAATTAGCATCTTACAAACAGTGGGGAGCAGACCCAACCCAACACTGTATCTAACAGGTTTTGAACATAATTTAGAGTCATCCTGGAATCTCCAGAAAGTTACTTAAACTATTTATAAATTGGCACTCCTATGAACACATCTATATTTTTTGAGTATGCTATTGATAAGTTCCCTCCTTTGGTACTAATCACCAGTGCGCTAACCAATACAAATCTAGAATCTCAACTCAAGGAACTGAGGTTCCACTCTGATGTCTTCAAGTTCCTAACTTTTGGGATCTTCAGTTCAATAGTATGATTATTTTCCCTTTTCTCATCTCTGAAAAGTTGAAGTCATGGGACCAGCAGTTAGCATAATGGCTATGTCGCGGGACTCCCATATAGCTGACTGTGGTTCAAGTCCTGGACCCAGTGGCTTAAACTCATGCTGGGCGCATGTGCATGTGTGCCCAAGCTCCTGAGAGGAGAATGGAGGAGAAGGAATTGTGGCATGGCCACCCCCTCTGGGGGGCGGTGATTTCTCACTTTCTGTCTCTGTCTCACTGGCAAGTGCACGCACCGTATAGCAAAAACCTCTCCAAAAAAAAAAAAAAAGAAAGTTGAAGTCATTACTAGACTAAGTGCCAGGTGATGCCAAGTCATCATCCTGGACATGCGTTCAGTAAAACCAAGAGCCCTCCCCTTAACACGTTTGTATGCATAACAACGAATTCTCCTTATGGCCCACTGTAGTGGCCAAGGGAACAGGACACCACTGTGTAAAACTGGAGCCAAATGGGAGGCCCAGGTTCAGATCCCAGGTCAACCCTGAGCATACCGAGCATGCCTGCATGGGCCCTGGTGGTTGTTTTGAGAACTGGGGGAAGGATCACAGCACCGTAGGACTCTGTGAGAGTATTTGTCTCTCTGTCTCTGAAAAGAAATAAGATACATGTAAGAAAATGACTTCATTTTCTTACTCTATGATATGCTTGTCTAATTTATAGGATCATCAATAAAACCAGAGAACCTCTATTATATGTATGCTAGTCACATGAAAAATATAAAAAAAAAAATACATTTTTTTTTGAGAGGTTTTTGCTATAGGGCGCGTGCACTCACCAGACAGACAGAAAAGACAGAGAGATAGAAAGCGAGAAATCAGCCCCCAGGGGGGATGGCTACGCTGCAATCCCTTCTCCTCCATTCTCCTCTCGGGATCTTGGGCATGCACACACATGCGCCCGGCGTGAATTTTAAGCCACTGAGTACAGGACGCGAACCGTGGTAGACTACGTGGGAGTCCAGCGATATAGCCATTACACTAACTGCTGGTCCCAAAACCATACATCTTAAAAGTGGTATTATTTAGGGAAACATTCCTCAGAAGATAATTTTATCAGATTTTAATCTTTAAAGAAGCTAACAGGAGGTAACTACTCCCAATGGATTTGTGTCAGCATGGGAAAATACGATTTTTAGAGCTAGCCTAGGTTCTCCTCTTAAGACGGCATCTTGAAGTGTGAACCACTACCTTTACCCTGCTCTCCTTTTTCCCCCATAGTAAATATCACCTTCTAATATAATAAACAATGTATTTAGTAATTGTGTTTATTATTTTTAATCTCTTCTGTTAAAATAGGAGCCCCCAAAGAGTGGATATTTGTATCTATTATATTTGCTAATGTATGCCAAGCACCAGAAATGAGGCTAGACACATACCAGGTATCATAGCAGATATTATTGATTTGGAGGAGATTTATTCACCTTCAGTAGATCTAAATAAATTACATAGGGTAAAACTTAAAAGTTTCCCTGTATTTTTCATTCGAGCCCCCCATAATCCTATTTCCCTTTAAAGAAATGAATAACCTTACAGTTTGATAGACATATTTCCAGGTAGACCTTTTTTGTGTGGATCTGACTGAAATACATACGAGGTCATCAGTTTCTGGATTACATAATAAGTATTTATTGAGCATCTACTGCGTGCTAGGCATTCCTCTAGATGATTTCTTTAGTAATGGCATCCTCTTTGACTGAGCTGGAATATGGACTGATAGGATGCCGTCACTAATGGAGCAGATATTTAGAGTATAAGATAAAACTTCCCAGACTAATGTGATAACTTAGCACAGCTGAACCGGCCAGTCCACGCAGTGCTGCATAAGCCCCATTCATGTCAGGTCTCAGATTGTAACTATAAGCCCAAGTGCAGGTCATTCATAAAAACAGAAAGAAAACCAACTACATATAGGTATCTTCAGATTGCAGATCTGGGCTCTATTTTCATCAATATCTTTCACAAGCAGCCTTAGCTGCTGCCCAATGATTACACATTGAATGAATGAGAATACTCTACCCTCCAATGCCTTTTCCCATCGTGCCTGACCACAGAATCAGTGGCCCTTAATTATAGCTCATTTACTAAATGTAGTGTTCAAAGGAATTGCTGTCATAGGGAGCTTTGGGGTTCCCTGTGCTCAATAACATTCTCCTCTATTTATACATTAGCAACAGAACACAATAGAATCTCAGCAACTTCGAAAGTCCAGCGCTTTGTGTCTTTTTCTTTTTTCTGCCTCATTTATTTTTCTGATTTATTCTTATCCTTTCATGCCCTTAGTCTCCTCCGCCTTCTGTCTTCAAATATCTAATTGCCATGTGTTCTGATGGATAAGCCCTGGCCGTGGTCCCTGTTTTCAGTAATACAGGCTCTCTCCCTTTATCGCTCTTCTTACAAAAGAGATTTTCTTAATTAAATGATCTTTGCACTCATCAATTCCTAACTCTCATTTTATATCTGCTTTGTTAGATGATCACCAAGGTCCCCTTTTCATTCTAAAATTCCATGATATTTGTGCATGACAAATACTAAGGAGATCACAGAATTCATTACTTTTCTCTATATTTTTTAGCATTACAGTCTGCATTTTCATTTCAGTGGTATTTGACAGTCAATTTGCCTTTAGATTTCTCTCGCAGTCATTTCCAATGACCAGAGGTTTTCCAGCCTCTAAGAAAAAGAAATCCGTGTCATAGGCAAATATACTCCCTAACCACCTTACCAGTACATGTTGAAAGAACGAAAACTTTGGGTCTGTTGTATGTCAGAAGAGGCAAATACATGACAATGATAATCCTCTTCTCTCTGGATGAACTATGACCCATGGCAGAGGTTACTAATGGCTCACATAACATGTTTTCTGCTGAGGAAAGAGGACTCAGAATCCTGTAACACAGAACGCTCCAGGTAACACTCTTGTTCGATTTGAGCTGGTCCCCTTTGAATGAGCCTGGGTCCCCTTTGAAATTGAACATCTCGAAATATGGGTTACACCTTTATTATGCCTTTTTACTTTTTTCATACCATTTTTAGCAGGTTATAACATAATGTACAGTTTACTTGGTATTATATTTATTGCATGTTTTCTCCCCTGCTAAAGTAAAAGCTTCACAAGAGAGGATCATTAATTGCTTTCACTGATGTATGCCAAGTACCTGGGAATTAGGCTAGGCACATAGCAATTGTTCAGACAATGTGTCTAATGAATGAATGAATAAATATGTAGATAAATTTATTTCTCGACCAGCATCATATCTCAGAGCCTGGACAAGGAAGAGCTATTGAGGCATTTAGAGTGTAAGGGCCAACTCTGTTTTGGCATGGCCCTGAGCATCACAGCCTACCTTCAATTTTATATCCTCCTCACCTCCCTGGCCTCACTCATATCCTAGCTCTTCAATCATCAAAAACACAGGCTTCTCACCACCTCTTATATCTACAGAACCATAGTCACTAGGAAAGGAGAAACAGAGTCCTGGGAATTGCATTTGTAATGAGCTACTTTGCCATTCTCATACACAGTTTTAAAATTTTTAAGTAGTATTCGTGAAATGAATTATCCACTAAACTATCTCTGGTTAGTTCTTTTGCCATCTCACACAAAGTTCTTCACAACCTTCTTGTAGCAGGGCTTTCCTCCTCTTCCCCATAACAACACAATTACAGCACTAGGGCCAGCCCCTTAGCATAGCATACTATGCATAGAAAGCTATGCATAGTACTCTGCATAGAAATTTGGATCCCATATGGCTGACTAAGGTTCAAATCCCAGCTCTGGTGGCTTGAAATAAAAAAATAAAAAATGCTGGGTGCATGTGGATGCATGCTTAAAATCCCGACAGGATGGTAAAATGGGAGAAAAGGATAGCTGAGTAGGCACATGTGTATGCGTGCAGAAAATCCAAATGGAGAATGGAATGGAAGGGATTGTGACATGACCGTCCCCCCTGGAATTGCCTTCTCATTCTCTCTCTCTCTCTCTTTCTCCTACATGTACTCTCTCTCCTCTCTTTCTGTCTCTGTTTCAGGCAAGCATGTGCATCCTGGGGGAATTAAAAAAAAAAAAAAAGACTGTGTAACTTACTCAATTTTCCACACTCAGTAAGTGCACCCAGTAATAACTTAACTAATTTTCCAGCATTTCAATGTGATTATGGATAAACATGTAAACATGGAAAAAACTTAGGACGTGAGTAATTTTGATCTCTACCAAACATCTGTGACTAGAATAATGAGCTATGGCAGAGGCATCCTTTTCAGAACTTTTGTAATTGGCCACTCCGATGACTACTTAGTACCATTGGAGAGTTTTCTAGGCAAAAATACATTATTTCAAAATTTGTAAAATTTCCCTTTTCTGTTTATGCATTTTCAAATACATGATGCACACCTGCTATGCCAGGGCTTAAAGCAGGAAGTTGATCCTAATCAAATGAAACACTCTGATGCAGAGTGAAGATAATATAAACATGGAATGACTTCCAGAGGTCATGGTTTGTGGAAAATGGGAGGTGAAAATAGACCAGCTATTATCCTTCTAGGCTGGTATCTACCACGATACTCTTGCTGCTCCATAATCAGTGGTCCTTTCAAGACAGTGCTAGTCATCTTTCTCCTCTGTGGTTCACATATAGCTTTCTGTCTATCTGTATTAGTGTGGAATTTTAGGCAATACTAGAAACTCAGACAATAGAGAAGACATTGATAAATTCAATAGACTGTGGGCTCTGATCTCTGCCATACCACCAAACTGCCGTTAACAATGATTATCATTCGTTATTTGTGTATTTGCATGACACTAAGTATTTTGAACATATTAGCACTCTCTGTCATTCTGTAGAAGAGAAAAACTAAAGCTCTATGAGTACTATTTCTCATTTAACTATAAGGTGAAATTCCATTAAGAAATTCACTGAGAACTTTTGTACTATGTGTAGCAAGTCAAAAAAATTAACCTGAGATGTATATGTACACACACAAACACACCCTCTGATTTGTACTGGCAGTTTGCTGTCACCATTTTCATATTCCTCTACTGCCATTCTGAAATTCCACTCAAAGAACTAAGCTTTTGAAATTTCAGTGACTAACTGACATTACAATGGGTCAAGACAGTTCCTTACAAATCTTTTCTGTCCATGTTGATGCCCTTGCAACATCATCAAAACAATACTCTCTTTAGTTACAATACTATTTAGACAAAGAATTTGCAATTTACACTAAACCTTCCTCAGCCTTAATCTCGCCAAATGATAAATAACTGTTGCTTTTCTCTTTATCCTGTCAAATTGGTCAATATCTTGCACTGAATACATATTGAGTTTTTAAAGGACGACCTTGCCAAACTATTCTACAATGACAAAAAGCTGATCACTAGTTTCCTGGAACTGAGAAGTGAGCTTGGGTAGAGAGGGTTGTGGACTACCAAAGGGATTCAGGATTCTTCAGGGTGGGGGGAGAGGGCACCCTGAAAATATTCTATGTCTTGCTAGTATTAGCAATAATTTTATGTGCATATATATCTGTCAGAACTAATTGAATTGTACCCTTCAAATAAATGCAGAGCACTGTACATAAATTATAGTTTAATAAACTTGATTAAATAAACCAACTAGCTCCCTAGATGATGGGTATACAATACCCTCAGGAGAACTAATTGAGTAACAACTCTACTTGCTGTGCACATGTTTGCTGAAGTCTGTAACTGCAGTTTCCCTCGATCAGTGATATAGGTCCAATCACTCTCCAGACCATCAAGGTAGATGCCATTTTAAATATCGCACAATTCAGAAAAGATTATCTTGAGTTCATTCGTTTTTGTTTTAGAGCCGGCCTTCAAACATCTGTATGTAGCACATATTGTTACGTAGAGCAGCAAACAGAGGTCTTCATAACTTTGTAAAAGTCTCGACCCTAAAAATTTGGCATCTTTTAATGATTTAACACTGAAGGCAAATAAATAAAAGAGGGAGTACTCACAGAGAAAGAACATTTCTTGAAGGCAGACATATTTGAAAAACAAACAAACAAGCCCCTCAAAATTTACTAACACATTTTCAGGTATTATTGCAAAACCTATTGTAAGGATGTTTTAGAACCTAAAACGGAGGAAAAGAAATTCCTCAGCATTTTAAAATCCCATGAAATCAGTAAGAATACTTACTTTATGTTGCAAAAAAAAAAAAAAAAAGTAATTCTGGGTGTTGAAGGAGTAAGCACATGGAGCTGGGCACCACTCCCCAATAACAAACAAAGCAGCATGCATTATTTTCTTAAAAGATAAAAATGATTATTAGGCCCTCCCTTAGCACGATGGTTAAGTGCTTGTGTAGACAAAGCAGATCTCACATGGCTGAACAGGGTTTCATTTCTAGCCCCAGAAGCTTGAAAACTATGCCATGTGTGCACTGATGTGTCCCGAATCCCAATGGAAAAGAGAATTGGAGTAAAAAGGGTTGCTGTGTGCTCAGGCTCCATGGCGGGGTAGTGGTGGCGGTGGTGGTGGGTTCCCTCTCTCCCTTCTCCTACCCCATGCCTACACACACCCTCTGATATCTATCTATGCCATGAGGGTGGCTCCTTAGTGTAGTGGTTAAGTGCTCTACAGAGGGGGCTGAATCTCACATAGCCAACCTCAGTTCAAATCCCAGCCCCAGTGGCTTTAAAAACATGCACTAGGCACATGTGTGCAGTTCCACCACCCTGAAGGGTTGGAGAAACTGGAAAAATGGATTGTGGCACTATGTGGTCCTGATAGGGTGATCTGTATCTCCCTCCCTCTCTCCTTCTCTGTCTCTGGTGCACACACACACAACCTCTGGCATAAAAATAACGCACGAATATCCAAAATACTAGAACTAAATTAAAATGAAGATCTCACAATTACAATACAGTTATAAGGTAGAGTGAAATGTCTTCTTTTTCTTTTCTTGTTTTGGTTTGTTTTATGTTTTCAGTATTTTTAAGATTCTTTATCTTTTCCTGGCAAAGACAGATAGCTCTTTTTTAAATGGTGCAACATTTTTCTTGGAGATGTTCCTAATCCATTCTTCATATGTATAGTATATTGCGATTTGAGCAAAGCCTCTAAGTATATCACTGTATACACTTTGTCCTTAAAATTGACTCCAGCATATTAAGTATAAAAACTTGATAGGTTTTACTGACTGCTGTTACTAAAATAGTTGAAAGCTCTATGACATTTCAGGTCTAGGAATTAAGTAAATTCAACCACACTGCCACCAAGTGCTGACCCCTCCTAACTGAAACACAAATATATTAACTTAGTTCCCTATCCACACCACGGCAAGCTAAAATCAAGAGAAATAATACGACTTCCTGACTATCATTCATTTGATAAGGAGCAGTAATTCTACCTTACTATTAAAAAGTTATGAGGCCAGCAGGTGGCATGGTGGTTAAAGATTTTAGATTCCCATATAGGCGACCACAGTTCGAGTCCCAGACCTGGCAGCTTGCTTGTTCTCTCTCTCTCTCTCTCGCTCTTGCTTTCTCTGTCTCTCACTCTGTCCCTCTCTGGTCAAATTTAAATAGATAAATAAGTGAAGTTAAACTAAAAAAGTAATTATTTCCAAAAAAATGTCATGCAACTTCTTTCACCCAGTAGAAAAAGTAATACAAGTGATACACTAAAAACTAACAACTTGATCTTTTATTTTATTTTATTTATTTATTTATTTATTTATTTTTGAGAGGTTTTTCACTATAGGGCGCGTGCGCTCACCAGACAGAGACATAGAGACAGAAAGCAAGAAATCACCCCCCAGGGGGGATGGCCACAACACAATCCCTTCTCCTCCATTCTCCTCTCAGGATCTTGGGCATGCATGCACACACACCCGGCGTGAGATTTAAGCCACCAGGTCCGGTACATGAACCACAGTCGACTACGTGGGAATCCAGCGACATAGCCATTACACTAACTGCTGGTTCCCACAACTTGATGCTTTTTTAGGTAAGATGTGTCCATCTGAGATAAGCAATACTCTTTACTCTTTCAAATTAACTGAGGGTACAATAAATTTGTATCCTTTAAATATAATAGCATTTACTTTCCTCATTATTGATTAGTAGCATCAAAATTATATTAATAGACCTTCCTAGGAGGTATAAATAACAGCTTATCTTTCTTCACCCTTGACTTTCAAGTGAATTTAATTGAAGTATGTTTCCATTTTTCTTCCATGCACAAGTAGTTACTGACTCCCTATTAGTTTTTCCAAAAGATAAATTAAAACCAGAAACTCCTTGTTGCATTTTATTTCCCATTGAGTCAAGTATCATAGAATGATACATTTTCTTGGTCAATTCTTACATCTTTGGATAATATTCTGTGTAGGTAGGTAAGTAAAGAAGGGGGTTGATGAAAATTAGCTGAGTGTAGGGACCAGTAGTTAGTGTAATGGCTATGTCACTGGACTCCCATTTAGTCGACTGTGGTTCATGTCCTGGACCAGGCGGTTTAAAACTCATGCTGGGCACGTGTGTGTGCGTGCCCAAGATCCCAAGAGGAGAATGGAGAAGGGATTGTGGCATGGCCATCTCCCCTGGGGGGTGATTTCTCACTTTCTGTCTCTGTCTCTCTCTCTCTGTCTGGCGAGCACATGCGCCCTATAGCAAAAACCTCTTCAAACAAACAAACAAAAAATTAGCTGAGTGTAGAACAGTGACGAAATTGTACTGGTGGTAAAAACCCAATGTGCTGGGAGCTTCAGTAAACATTAAAATACAGAAAACATTCTTCTGAATAGAATGCCCTCGCAAAAGAAGAGCATGATTAATTTGTGAATTTTTCCCTCTATTTTGTTAGTTCACGTTTTACTACTTTTTAAAACTTTTATGATTTATTTACAATTAATCACTGTGAGTCTTTATGCCATACAATGTGCTTTTTCAAAGCATGCATGCAGTGTGTAATAATTAAATCAAGGACATTACTGTTTAAATCATTTTCAACAGGGAACTTCACATCCTTGAGTCTGTTAAGTTTTTTCCTTAACTTCCTCAACCCATGCCCCTACTGCCCACACCCCTTTTATACAGTCTCTGCTATCTACTCTTACCTGCCCTCCTATTATGTCTTCAAATCTTTCATTTTTTTTTTTCCCATAGAGTGCAGACATTTGGTATATATTGAACAGGGACATATAATGTTTGTCTCTCATAGTCTGGTTTGCTTTGTTTAGCCTTAAATCTTCTATAATGTCCACTCTGTATCAAATGATAGGGTGACATTGTTCTTCATGGGTGAGTAGTGTTCTACAGTGTACTACTTTTTTACAGAAAAAAAAAAATCACCGTAGGATACGTGTACTTGCCAGAAAGAGACAAAGAGACAGAGATTGAGGGAGAGAGAGAAAATGAAAATGAGAAAGCACCCCTGAAGGGAGATGATCATACCACAATCCCTTCTCCTCCATTTCTCCTCCATTCTCCTCTCAGGATTTGGGTATACATGCATGCTCAACATATCTTTCAAGCTTCTGGGTCCAGGACTCAAAAGCTAGCCATGTACAATCTGGCTGCCTTCAGCACCATGCCATGGACTGACCCAGTGTACTGCTTTTCTTTAACTACCATTTTTTTTTTCCTACATTTAGAACTGATGGACACACATAGCAAACTCTCGAAAGAGTATCTATGGATTAGGGAAATTCACGATTATGTGACTAGTAAATAATTAGCAATTATACCTAAATACAATTTACCTTATACATTTTTAGTTATTTTAAAAATCCCTAATTTATCTACCAAATTTATTCTAGGTTACAATTTGGTTAATATTACCAAAATTTAAGAGTCTCTCCTCAGCTGCCTATATGCTGCTGCTTCATTTAATATTTCCTTTATCACAA
>NW_006203646.1:5765443-5765753 GCF_000334495.1 Tupaia belangeri chinensis
AGACTCACTTCTCTTTCCCAGTAGGCTATTACCATTTCTAACCTGATTACTTTTTTCATCTTTTAAGTTATTATTCTCAAAACTATGACAATAGGCATCCCTTAGGAGTTTGTTTTCAGCTATAACTTATCTTATGTCTACATTCACTCATTCTGAGAGCTATTCTGTTCCCGAATTATCATTGTCTTCCTGGAACTTCAGATGAGAAAGCATGAAGTCTTCTTTGACATTTTTTCCCTGCCACTCACATATACACTTTTCTAATCCCTTTGCTGGGTTCTTCAAAACATTGTTAGAAGCTTATATTTCC
>NW_006203646.1:5765899-5808065 GCF_000334495.1 Tupaia belangeri chinensis
GCTACTCCCTCCTTCTGTATTATAACCTACAGTAGGGCTGCTCTCTAAAAATAACAATACCAATCCCAAGATTTCACAATTTATGTCTTCAACCTGAAATTACCATAACAAAGGCAAAAGGCAGGTCCAGTCATATGAATAAAGCAGAAACAGCTATACTTGTGACTTGATAAGGTAGGCCGTAGTAAGCCATAGTAGTATTTTCACAAGATCTCAATGTTTTGAGTGACATCATTGGACAATTCATCTCTCTGGGTTTATAGAATGGATTGAATATTTGACAAGTGGGAAAGTCTGACTTTTATAGAAATGTAGGTAGAATATGACTATGGCCTAAGCAATCATGATTTCACTATGGCTTTATATGATCTGTTTCTTCTGCTCAGATCAATCTCAAATGCTGCCATCTTAAAATTACTCTAATTCCTCCTGTATGCCCACCCAAGTCACCTACCTTCCACTTGTCTACTCACTCACATGAAATGTCCTTGTTCTCTTTGCATATTTTCTTATGGCCTATGCCGAATACAACCTCTTCCAGGATATTTTGACAGAAGCAACATGGCTTAGAGGTTACAATTGGGATCTCTACAACCAAACTGCCTATGTTTGAAAGCTGGCCTACATGTGTAATACTGGGCAAATTACTGGATTTGTGTCTGAGTTTCTGAGTCTTCATCTACAGAAAGGAGATGCAAGAATTCAACCCATAATCTTAGTATCCCATGAGATCATCCATATGAACAGCTGTTTTCCATGCCATGTTTTTTTCACATTTTATTAGTTCACTAAAGATCTTAATTAAAGACTTTCAATAGCAAACACAGCCGATATACACATATTTATGAAGTATGTCTGACTTTAGGCGTAAACCTCAGTGAGTAAAGTGAACATACTATCAAGTAGCACCACACTGGAGCGATATAGCTTACTGCAGTCATGAAGTAGGTATTAATAGGTATTTTTAATGCATTTTTAATTTCAAAAAAGTTTTAGTTTTAATAAATAAAAATAAAAATAAATGTGAAGAGAAATTTGCTTAATACTTAGATCCAGGAAAAAGGTTAGAATTCAGTTCAAATATTAGGTAGATGAAACTATCAACAGTTCAAGAGAAGACAAAAATCCTTAAACACTGAACCTGGTACAGAACATGAACTCAATACATGTCAGCTTTTATCATTCCCACTGATGAGTGCTTTTTTCTTTTCTCCCCACTTATGAGTGCTTTTCCCTTCCATGAATTGCTGTAATACATCGAAATTTCAAAACATCTGGTACGTGTTAAACCAAAATCAGGTGCACTGCCAGTTAAGTTGTATGCACAGTTCTTACTTTGTCAGCTATATTCTATTTTTATTTATTGATTTATTTTAGACATTTTTGCTATAGGACGTGTGTGCTCACCAGAGAGCTAGAGAGAGAGAAAATAAGAAATCACTCCCCCCACCCCCCGGGCAGGGGGGCATGGCCATGCTGCAATCCCTTCTCCTCCATTCTCCTCTTGAGCACAGACATATACACACCCAGCATGACTTTTAAGGTGCTGGGTCTGAGACTTAAATCCTGGCTGGCTATGAGTGAGTCCAGCACCTCACCCACTACACCACCTGTTGGCCCCACAAATTTCTAGGCAAAACCTCACCCTCAATTGTTTATTTCTCCCCTTAATCGTTAGAGTATTAGAGATTTTAGTAATGGTACATCTCCCACCACACACACACACACACAGAATTTATTGTGTCGACTATGTGTATATCAGGTACTATGGGTTTCTCATTTTATATATATGTGTGTGTGTGTGTGTGTGTATATATATATATATACACATATATATATATACATATATATATATTTTTAAATTAAAGACAGAGATAGACAGAAAGCGGGAAATCAACCCCTAGGGAGAATGGCCATACCTCAATCTCTTCTCCTCCATTCTCCTCCTGGGATCTTAGGCATGCACGCACATGCACCCAGTGTGAATTTAAGCCACCAGGTCCGAAATGTGAATGGTGGCTGACTACATGGGAGCCCAGCAACGTACCCATTATGCCATCTGATGGTCCCACAATATATAG
The DNA here is from genome assembly GCF_000334495.1 of Tupaia belangeri chinensis. Taxonomy (NCBI): domain Eukaryota; kingdom Metazoa; phylum Chordata; class Mammalia; order Scandentia; family Tupaiidae; genus Tupaia; species Tupaia belangeri. Next base: position 5,767,981 of record NW_006203646.1, read on the forward strand.
ATATTTTATGCAGGCAACCAGTATGAAGATAGGACTCACCAGCTCCTTTTCAGAAAGAAAGAAAAGAAATACACTATAAAAGAGAGCACTGAACAGATGCTTATATACCATTGTAACGGCAAGGTATAAGACACATCCCATCACCACTTTGGATATTCTGTTTTACAACTGCACTGAGCCAATACAGGGATAAGTAGAGCACAGTCTTTGATATTCAAAGCCTTATGATTTGACAAAATGAAAGCCTAATTGTAAGAGTATTCTGATTATTGGCACATTAGATCCCTGATAAAAGCATAGAGGAACACAGTTTTGAGTTTTGAAGGGTGAATGGATGTTCACCAAGCATTTCAAATAGAAAGAAGAGCATATACAGATGTATGGGGGAAATTTGGAGCATATACTATGGGATTTAGGGAAACATACACAGACCCCATGCACGCAGTGCGTGATAATCAAATCAATTACATGACCGTGTATGTCATTTTCAATGGAGACCTTTATACGCTTGAGTTTGAAGTTGGAAGTCAGAAGATGGAAGAGGAAACAGCAAAGTTCCTCATGTCACTGCAAAGACATTTGGGCTGCTACCAAGGGCAAGAGGTCCCAGAAGGGTTTTGAGCAGCTGAAGGCAGGGGGGCAGGAATCAAAGGAGAAGGCAATAGCACGATCAGATTTGATTCTAAAACCAGGCAGTTCAGAAGCCATTTGGAAAGGTGATAGCAAGGGGAAACTTTATAGAGTCTGTCTTATTGGTCCAGGGAAAAATGTTGGCCTGAGCTAAACTCCTGGACAGTGGGAGGAAATACAAAGAGGTAGGTGAAAAAACTCAGGAGGTAGAAATACAGGGGTCAAGACTACCGAATGACTATGAGATGGGAGAGAGGAGTCTCAGAAGATGTCAACTGTGTTTAAATATTCATCTTTTACCTATAAAGTCTTGATGGCTTAACAACTGTGGCTCTTTTGAAAGACAGTATTAATGGAAAACAATTACTGAGCAAACCAAGAGCATCTACTACCTAACGTGACTATCATGAGCATGTCCGTACTTTGCACTTGGAACTTGCATGGAACAGATGAAATCATTTTAAACGATTGCAAAGCTTTTCCAGGACTCTGAATAGCACGGCACAGATGGCCCAGCATGACCTGGCCCCTGCCAGTGTCTCGGACTTCATCTCATGCGCTCTTCCAGAGAGTTCACCATGCCCCAGCCATGTGACCTCTTTGTTCTTTAAACACACTTGCTTCCTCCACTGGAAGGCCTTTCCTTAGATTCCTTACTGCTGGCTCTTAACTTAAAAGTCACCTTCTTTGGAGAGGCTTCCTGCAGTCACCTAGCTAAAGTAGGCCTCTTGCCTCTCCCAACTCATTACCTACTTGGATTTATTGTATGGTTCTCATCTCAGTCTGTAAGTATCTTATTTGATTTCTCATTGGACGTGTCCCCTAATTAGAATTTCAAACCCCAGGAGTACATAGAAAATTTTGAAGTTGTTCACTACAACATAATGAATGCAGTGCCCAGCACATAGTCAGCACTCAATAAATACTGAAAGACGGAACTCCTTTAACTGTCCAGAATATAGCTCCGTATACTTTACAATGTGCTTTCAAATCCATTAAGCTGCTGATGTAAATGCAGCAAGAATAATTAGGCTCATTGCATGCATAAGGAAACTAGGAGTCAATGAGGTGGCCTGACTTTGTGAAGTCACATCACCAGTAATTGCAGGTGCAATACAAAGAACCTAATTTTCCATATGATTGATCGTCATTAAAAAACCCACAGACACTGTTTTTTAAAAATTTACTGTCAAAGGGATAAGGATTAAAGGTCAAGTTAACGATAAAACAAGTTATCACTTCATTATTCTAAAGCAAAGGAAGTAAATGTCGATTTTTAACACGGTGTGGGGAACTTTAGGATTTTACTAAATTAGTCTGCATCAAAATTAGGTAAAATGGCATTGAAATGAGGGGAATCAAAAGTGACTGTGGGCATGAAAGTAATGAATAAAGACATCAATTTCATCTGCGTAGTGAAACAAACGTAAATGCTTATGTATTTACTAAGTTTATCCTCTCTCTGTTTTCCTGGATATGAAAGCATTTTACAAAATGGCAATTATTTTCCTTTTCAAGTTTATTTCTTAGCATTGAATAACTGCTTATTTGCTTCTTGCATTTATTTTTGTCAAGAACAGCAATGATCTTAATTTGGGTTTGTGTATTTGTGCTCACACCAACGCACTGAAGCACCGTAGTCGTCATCAAGATCTTACAAAGGAGGTGGAAAAGCCATTTAGAAATAATTTTACACTACACACCTAGGAAATGATCTTTCATGCAAGTATACATGTTCCTTTTTTAGGTCATTTATTTTTATTTAATATAAGAGAGTGGGTTATAATCAAGCAGGAGTGATAGTTTTTAAACATCTATTCACATTGATTACATTTCTTTCAGGATGGAGAAATCTCAATTTTTATTACTAGTCTGTTTCACTTAATATTGATTTGCCCATGTCAGAGATTTTCAAAAACATCTATTGTGTTATTAAAAATGATACTTGATTGCTTCTTGACCTTTTGGCTAATATCAAATCTAAAGTGATATTTGAACTCAAGTAAACAGAACCAAATTCATCAGATACAAAATTTGGTATCTAATCAATTTTTACCAAATTAGGTAAGGTCACAGTAATTTTACTCTAGAAAATCAATCTCTGAAGTGTAAATACTCTTAGGACATCTTACCACTGTCAATCTTCCCTTATTCCTATACTGCCAATAACATTTATCAAGTTAAATACTAAACAAGTATATGTAAATATGTGTTAAATTATTATTCAAACATCTATAATAAATTATTTATGATAAAATTTCCCTTACAAGTGTTTACACTTCCTGAGATTGGTAAATGTTTAGCCAGAAATAAAGAGTTAGCAGGATTATTCAAAGAAATTAATGTGGATGAGAACCCAAATATCACATAAGCCCCCTTCATAACAAAATTTTGTTTTCTGTAAGTCTTAAAAGGTTCCTCCTCGTAGAGAATTTTAGTGGTAGCGTTTTAATTAAGAGGTGCTTTATACATAGGTGTCATCAGATCAGAAGATTTCAGAGCTGAAAGTAGTCTTAATGGTCATCAAATCCAATCTTCCCATTTTACTGAACCAGAGAGGTTGAGGAATTTGCCAAGACCACAGTTGATAAAGGGCAGGGTCACAACTGAATCTAATGCTTCCATCTCCCTGGTTGAGAGCAGGCACTATGCAGCAAGGGGCCGGGGCTAAAATCCTCACTCCACTATTACTATTAAGCATGGAGCAGTTCTTTCTCTGCCCTGAGCTCGTTTCCTCACCTGTCCAGTACAGGTCAAATTGCACCTACTTTGGAGTGTTATTGACTGCTTGCATCTGAGGCTTAATAACCTGTACTAACTACCATCACTGCTTTTCTCCTATAATTGTTCCTCGTCAAACTGCACGGACATTGCTTCTAGGACTGGACTGACGGTGCAAGAAAATATTCAAATGTTATATAACATTCTTTATATGAGGGGGTCTCTTTTGACCTCTTGAGTCTCAAGAAATTCATGAAAAATGGGTATTAGGAAATATTTACACATGGTTTTCAAAATTGTTTGCACCAGAATAAACTTATGCTTTAATTCCATTTTTTTCACAAACTTTTTGAAGAAATATTGACCAAAGAGTGACAAAAATAGTGTGGTGTGCTATTATATTCTGTTGTCTGCTTTTCAGTGATGTTAATGTCTTGTGTAACCACATTACATTGAACAAAACTAAGAAATTAACATTGAAACAAATTTTGAATTATATTATATTAACTATACTTTATTTGGATTTTTTTTCCAGTGTGTCTTCCAATGTCCTTATGTTCCAGGATTCAATCTGACATTTCACATTGCATTTATATAACCTAGGCCTTATATTATGACTTAGTGGGGACAAGCAGGTGGTATAGTTGCTAAGGTGCTGGACTCTCACATGACTGACCACAGTTCAAGTCCTGGACCCAGTGGCTTGAAACTCACATCAGGTACACTTGCATGTGTGCCCAAAAAATCCAGACAGGAAATTGGAGAAGAAGCAACTGTGCCATAGCCATCTCCCCTTAGGGAGTAATTTCTCACTTTCTCTCTCTCTGTATCTCCGGCAAGCACATGCACCCTCTCCAAAAAATCTACCAAAAAAAAAAAAAAAAAAAAACCCACAAACAAACAACAAAAAATAAACTTAGTCTACATAAGAATCAAGTTTTTAGATCTATTGATCAAGATCAAAGGTCTCACAGGTAAGCGGAGAACGTTTTGGAAAAATTAATTTATCACCAAGCAGGACTTATTGGGTTGTTGGATGGAAAAGCCATGCAATATTTTTTTCTGTTTTTCCATGCAAAAAGTGTGACATGACTTCTTCAACAACCCAATATATGGAGGGGTCTATTTCATTCTTTACAATAAGTGCCATCGACTTGGATTAATCAAACCACTAGTGATTGAAGTTAAAATGACATTAGTGGAACCAGCAGTTGGCATAGCAGTTACATGGCTGGACTCCTACATGGCTCATTGTGATTCAAGTTTTAGACCTGGTAGCTTCAAACTCATGCCAGGTGCATGTGCGTGAATGCCCAAAATCCTGGGAGGAAAATGAAGGAGAAAGGATTGCGGCATGGCCATCCCTCTAAGGGGTGAGTTCACACTTTCTCTCTCAGTATCTCTGTCTGTCTGTCTGTCTCTCTCTCTCTCTGGCAAGCACATGCACCCAAAGGCAAAAACTTACAAAAAAAAAAATGCTTATCAGTTCTTCATGGGCCCACTTAGCATGAAACTCATGCAATGTTCTGTGTTTTGTTTTCTTATTTTATAATTTCTTGTGTGCACTTCATTGCTATACTTCTTTATGGAATACATTATGGCTTTTCAAAACATGACTATGGTGTGTGACAAGCAAATCAAGAATATGACCATATGCATCATTTTCAACAAAGAACCTTACATTCTTTTATCTGTTAAAGTCTTATTCCCTGAGCTGCTCCCACAACCCCCTACTATCGACCTCCCTACCATACAGTCTCCGGTGTCAACATTTTGCCCCCCCCCACTATTGTATCTTTGAATTTTGCAGTTTCTGTTTATTTTTTAAGTCTTGGAGTATCAAGTTTATAAAAAGGCAGATATGGGCACCTGTGCTTCACATGCTTTGCTATCTTAGTTTCCTCCTTATAAATTAAACATTTTGATTTCTAATGTCCACACCATAGATACAAACTTTAATTTAAAAAGAAAAAAAAAAAATCCTACCAATAAAATCAGGCAGATCCTGGGCCAGCATGGTGGTTATGTGAGCTGGATTCCACGTGGTGGAATGCAGTTTGAGTCCTCCAGAACGCTACGCCAATAACAACAACAACAACAAAACGAAACAAAAAAACACAGAACAAAAAAGAAAATACTGCAGGTGTGCATGCCTGCTCAAAGGGAGAGAGAAAGGACAAGGGATTGCAGTGTGATTATTCTCCATACGACATGCTTTCTTGCTTTTCGTTTGTCTCGCCATATCCTATAAGCAAGCACATGTGCCCTCTGGCAAATTTAAAAAAGAAAGAAAGAGATCAGGCAGATCCTAAGACGGGTCACTCATTCACAGAAGAAAGTCATTCCATAGTTTGGAGATGACCTAGCAGTGTACCTAATGGATGATGTCTGGAACATTTTATAAATGCCCATGTTCTTCCAAGTACTAGTCCCAAACACTGTAAGGGGAAAGCTCTTGTTCAGATGTACTGAAAAGCAGCAACTTTTTTCTCTTACAAAGGTCCCATGGGGATTTATGGGACAAAGGCATGAGATTACAGTCTGGAACTTAGCCAGGGCAAGAGGATAACCGGGTGATGGTCTCCATCTGTGCTAACGAAGGACTTTCCTCCTGTGATAGATGTTTCATCGCCCGTCTTCCTAATTTGTTTTACCTGGCACTGCATTGCTGCTATAGAGGGACAGGGACAACAAATGGGCTTTCTGGCACCACTTGATGGTCACAAATTGGAGGGAGAAGAACTGGACGAGATCTAATTCTGGAAATTCTGAACATCAGAAAAGACTTAGCTTCTGGGAAAGTGCTGAGAAGTGGTATCATCTCCTTGCTGTTCTGCCCTTTTACTACTGGTACATGAACCAAAGCAATAACATTCCCTGAGCACTTTCAATGCCCACAGACTCTGCCAAAAGCTTTTGATTTTTTTTCTCTTTTTTTGGAGAGCTTTTTGCTATAGGGCGCATGTACTCACCAGACAGACAGAGAGAGACAGAGAGACAGAAAGCAAGAAATCACCCCCCAGGGGGGATAGCCATGCTGCAATCCCTTCTCCTCCATTCTCCTCTTGGGATCTTGGGCACGCACGCACACGTGCCTGGCATGAGTTTAAGCCACTGGGTCCGGGACTCGAACCACGGTCGACTACGTGGGAGTCCAGCGACATAGCCATTAGGCTAACTGCTGGTCCCAAAAGATTTTAATTTTTATTGGTGTCAAATTTACCAATGACATTTCAGGTGGGCAAATAATAAATAATAATAATAATAATTATTATTCACCACATTATTTTTTACTTTGTTTATTGACCTTATCTTCTTTCTAGTCTCCAACCCCAAGAATGGTAAATAAATAAACAGATAAATAAAAATAAAAATCTTAGTTACACAAAGGACATTCATCTTACTTCTAGCTTAAAACTGACTTTTCTTTAAGCACTTTTGCAATATTTCAGAGATTTTCTTTCCTTGTGGACTGCCCCTCAGGGTCTTGTTGGACCCTAGTGTCTATGGTGGTGTCCTGTATTGACAATCCATGCAAAAGGATCAGGACCTGGTGGTGCCCACTTTATGTCCCCACCTCCCTACAGACCTTGCTTTGCTGCTGCTTCTCCAGCACTGCCAAAACTCTGGTCATCTAACCATGTGGAGTTGACCAGCCAACACCACTTTGATCTGTCTTTAGCTTCTGGGATTCTTGGGGTCAGTCAGATAATGCCACTCTACTCTCTACACCTCCTTGGCTCTCCACTAAGAATAAAATCAACAATTCTTGCTCATGTCTAAGGCTCCCTGGGACAGAGAGCCAGCCCCCAGGAATGATGACTAACTCCCCTTTGCCCACTCAGCTCCAGCCACGCTAGTGTTGCTCTCACACAGCTATTCTCACAAGAGCCTATCCTTCTGCCCTCATATCTCAGGAGCCCAAGGCTAACTCTTCCAGCTGAGCCTTGGGTCCCATTCCTTCCAGTCTGCTTCTGGTCCCCTTGCTGCCCTGCTTGTTTTGTCAGCCTCTCCCTCTACCCTGGCTCCTGCCCTTAGTCTATACACATGTTCAAGTTTCTGCCATCCTTAACAGTTCTTTCTCTCTATTGTCCTTTGTGTAACTAAGATTTTTCTATTGGTATTACCCTTCAGTTATGGCTTCCATCTCTCTCCACCTCATCAAGGTTAGGAAGAGATTACTGAGGGCCAGGTCTGCAAAGTGGAACGCATAAGATGTTCCCCTAGAGTGCTTGAAGAAAATATTATCATATTGATGTATCTTCAAAGTTTGCCCTTTTAAACTTCTTGAAAACAAGCCAAACACATCCTCACCTTAGGATCTGTTATGCTATTTAGCCACATCATCCAGAACTCATGTGGTGATACATTGCTCCCTCATGGGGACCTTCCTTTGACCTAACCTGAAATAGCAGTTCACCCCTGCTTGCTTCAGCCTCTGCTCTGTGTTTCTACACAACGCTTCTTCCCACCCAAGGCCATACATATTGGTTTGCTTGTGTATGGTCTGTCCCCTTTCAACCAGAACATAAATCCTCTTAAAGCAGACATTCAGTTTCCAGTTCACTGTCAACAGTCCTTTGAGGTAGGTATTAATACTATCATTATGTTTGTCATACAGGTGAGGACATTAAAGTCAGTGAGTTTAAGCGATTTGTAGACATTCCAACAATGAAGATTATTACTTTTTCGATCACAACAACATCAAAAACGAAGAAAATTTGTAATATGCATAGTGGTTATGTAAACAAAGAAATGCAATGACAAGAAGACTGTGTAGCAACTTAGTCTGGATCAGAGAGCACTGGGGACCCAAGAGGAGGCCTGACCAAATACAGTAAGTAGGCCGGTGACGACTCAGCAATAATCCCACAGTTTTCCTGTAAACAAACCTCTTTCAGGGAGGCCTGTTCATTTTTCAAGTGGTCAGAGCAGCAGCTGGGTTGCAGATAATCAAGGAGCCTGGGGGCAATTAGTTTTAATGTTTTGACAGTGAGAAAGTGGGAAAGCCTCAGCGTTTTAGGCATTGTTGTCATGCTTGGGAGGTTCTTCATTAGGCCTTGAGATCAGATGTTTCTCATGTCAGCCTTTTTGAGTCCTCCTCACAAGGGCTGAAGATCTCAGCCTCAGTTTCTCAACAATCACACTCGTCACCCCCAGGACATGCAGAGGGGTGTAGGAAGGGCTCCTGGCTAGCAGCCTAGTGACTACTGACCACATATGTGAATTTCTTCCTAATAGAGCCGAATCCTTACGAGCCCAGCTTGAGCTTTCCCCTTTCTATCTCCCAGAACACCTGGCCTAGAACAGGTGTTCAATAAATCTCTGTTAAACTGAATTGGCAGTTCACTTAATCAGTCCAGGCCTGGTTTTCTTATCTGTCAAATGGGGAGAGTGAAGCTCTTACACAGATTATTAGGATGAACAAATGAAACTAAATAGGTGTGGTGGTGGTTCATTTTTTTCTTAACAGCACACAAGAGATGTGTGGTTTTTCTTTAACTTTAAAATGTAAAATAGGGGTGTTGTGAGCTTTTTACCGTGCATGGCATAACCTCAACAACCGTTTTGGAGAGGTAAAAGTTCAGTGTTTCTTTACAGTTACTTATTCATTCAGAATGGTGACATTTATCATAACAGAGGAAGGAAATGAAAGCCTACATTTACCCATAATAATTTGCCAGATAATCACTTCAAAAAATAATTTTATTTGACTTTAGGCCTGGTGGTGCCCATTTTTTGGTGTCAAATTTATCAATGACACCTAAGGTGGGCAAAAAAAAAATTAAAATTTCCCACTTCATTTTATTGACCTCATCTTTTTTCTAGCCTCTGACTGCAGAATGGTAAATAATAATGATAATAATTCCCCAAAGGAAATTCATCTTACTTCTGGCTTGAAACTTAATTTTTAAAGCATTTTCATAATATTTCAAAGATTTTCTGCATGTTAGACACTGTTTTATTTGTTCTATAAAACCATCCTGTCATTTCTTTTTGTTTTTTTTGTTGTTGTTTGTTTGTTTTTTCAGTTTCTCTGAAGCACAGAAAAAGACCTTAAGTCACTTACTCAAGGTCCCAGAGCTTAGACATTTCACCGATAATCAAACCCAGGCACTGTGACAAACACACCACAGCCCTGCCTCCCTGGAACAACCAAGAAGAGCCAGAGACCTGTCCATTCCACAAAGCTACTAGCACTTTCACATGCAAAGCTCTGTGGTAGCTGCTGGGGAAGCCAACGGGAAGAAAACAGACACAGTTTGGTTCTCATGGATCTTAAGATATAGAATAAGATAATAACACCATATAGAAGTATACTATACATATATCTGATATATGTAAAAATGGCTAATCACACAAATAAACATGGAATTGCCAATTGCAGTAAGTGCTGAGAGGAAAAATTCCAAGTCCTTACGAAAACAGCAAATTCTACCAGGGGACTACGGAAGGAGCTAATGTGGATTGTTGGTTGGGAGAGGAGAGCCAGGGAAGTCTCAGCACGGGAGAACTGAGGGGACCCTAGGCAGTGAGGGTGAGCAAAGGGTTGATGCCAGCAGTGTGTTTTGTTTAACCAAGTTTCTGTGGAGGTGCTGAGTTGGAGATACGGCAAGTCCTGGCAATTGGGAAAGGACAAATCAGAAGTCAGAGGACAGTGGAGAAGAGAGTGAAAACAAGTCAGAATGAAGAATCAGACAGTGTGGTCTATTAGAGAAAGCTTTTAAATAGCTGGATCACTGTGGGGTGTAATTATCTGCACTGTGCAGGTTTGAGAACTGTTTACACACTAGGTAGATAAACACCGCGGCAATGAAGAAAGGCCATTTTGCAGTGTGGCTGACTTCTTTTTACAATGGAAAGGGCTGGAATAATGTATGGATAGCAATAAGTGCAGAGCAAGCCCAAAGCTGCCTACAACTTCTTCCCTCCACTGTTACTCAGTGAGTAGAGGGTATTGGGCTTGTCTTTGTTCAGCCAGAGCGACTAATGAGATGAGTTCTGTTCAAACACAGCTGTGGACTGACTGGGCTTCATCAACACGCTCTGAAAGATGTGGGAACAGCATCTCCCCTGCATACTTTATGTTCCTACCAAGTGAATTAGTAATTATTTTGTTAAAAAATGTTGCATCAAAGTTTTGTTCTTCATTGACATATTAATGGAAAAGAAGGACATACAGTAACAAGAAATCTCAAATTCTAGAGCCCTCTCATAACCCTCAAAAGATAATGGAAATTAATAACAGAGATAGGAAAAGAAAGCAAAGCTAGAATCTAAGAGATTAAGAAACTTCCAAGGGGAAGTACAAGAGGAACATTTTTTACACCAAAGTCAAGAAGGGACAGCAAGGCTGCCTTGTCATATTTAAGCATCTCCTTCAAAAAAAAATGTTTTTGCTATTTCCTAAAGTAGTCAAGAAAATCTTTGCAAGACATGGTAATCTAAAAATCTTTGGACACATTTAAGATTTTAACTTCTTTGGAAAAATATCTATTATTAAATTTTCATAGTCAAGAGATACTTCAGACCAAAAGTGATAAGTAAACCAGAGAACGTTTCAGCATTTTTTAAAATAATCTGCAACATTCAAACAGTTCGAAAGTCTTAGAGAACAATATTTACAAGGTTTCTTTTTTTAAAAGAATTATTTTATTTAACTTTATTATTTATTTATTTATTTATTTATTTATATTTATTTGACCAGAGAGAGAGAGATAGAGAAAGTGAGAAAGCAAGCTGCCAGGTCCAGGACTTGAACTGCTGTCAGCCATGTGGGAGTCCAGCGCCCTTAACCACCATGCCATCTGCCAGTCCACAAGGTTTCTAAATTCCTGTATACAAATGCTAACAGCAACGGTCAATATTGTCCAGGTATAGACACTCTTAAATGTTTATCTGAGCAGCCCATTGCCTGGTGGTCAGGGTGGCTGGATCTGGCATGACTGATAGAACAATTCAAACCCCTGACCCTATTTCTTGAGAAACATGCCAGGCATGTGTGCATGCATGTCCAAAATCCCAAAAGGAGAGAGAAATGGAGGAGAAGAAATTGCAGAATGACCATGTCCCATGGGGGTGGTGCTTTCCCTGCTTGTTCTCTCTCTCTCTCTCTCTCTCTCTCTCTCTCTCTCCAGAGACCACACATGCCCTCTGGAAAAATTTTAAAAGGATTAATAATTAAGAGGAGGACAGTTGGTCATGTCTCATCTCTTTCAATAGTTTGTAAGACCTTAGAGGACTGTGTAATTCTTGCAAAGTCAAGTATGGTGTCTTCTACATGGACTCACATATGCTAGTGTTTTGATTTTGATATTGAAAAGACCAGAAAAGCAATACTTAGGTCGATATGTCCTCTACAAATAACTGACTTTTGGGTTCAAAACAGACTTGGAAATAAAATTCAATATCTTTTCATATTTGGTACTAGACTAAACACCAAATTAGAATAGAAATAGGAGATATTTCCATGTCTGACATTCTTTTGGTATTTCCAGCATGGTCAGGAACAGAGTGGAAATCATCAGTAATGTGGGCTCCCTCATTGTAAAACAATGATGCTGACACCAAGGTTCAGTGCCATTTCATGAAGGGAGCTACAAGGGCAGAAATAGGGAACAAGGCTGAAAAGGCAGAGAGAAAAGAAAAGGAAAAAAGGCATTCACATTCTGTGGATTTAAAATCCAGCAAAAGGAGAATACGAAGCCCATCCAACAATTGATAGAATTTTTGAATGCAGTCAACCTAAGCCTCAATATTTATTCCAAGAGGAAAATTGAACCTTCAGTCCAAAATGACTCTCAGCTCTTATTCTCTGCCCAAATACACACACATTTACATTTATGGGTGACTATGTGTCTATATTTAAATTCTCAGCTCTAAAAGCTGCAAGACTGTAAATAGACTCATTTCACCCATTTTATCAAATTGTATTAGTTTTCCTTCTTTGCCATTCTCCAAGGCAGGCAAAGTTCAGACGTGCAGAAAATGTAAATGACTTCTTTTGATAACAGCACTGGTAGATTCCAAACCCTGAAATCAGCTCATGCTTATTTCTGCGAGTTTGTTGAGTGATGCCTGGTCATGGCTTTGTGCTAAAGGAGTATATTTCAGCCTAAGGAGTCCATGGAATGTACTTTCTCAGGTCAGGAAAGAAAAGGGGTGGGGGGGGAGCCATTCTATTAGTATCATAAAGTGTCTTAAACTAAACAGGTCTTACATGCTGGATGCAGAAAGCACTGATGAAGACTGACCATGACTCTCTATGAGGAAATCACATGTGGTTAACTTTTGCATCTATTATTCTGTTTAAGAGAGAGGAAGTCAAGGTCACCAACAAACTAGCAGATTCTTTCCTAAGTCCGATGAGTTCCTACAGAAGCATGGATCATGACCTGCTTCCTCAATAGTTGATTCTCAAGAGAGGGATCCCCCTCCTCATAGCTCATTCCTCAGTAGGCATACATGAGTACGGATATGATACACGTATCTTAACTATTTATTATCTTCTTCAGCCCCCCAAGTCTTAGCATTTGCTCATTGTCTCTCATTCAGATGAGTAGAGTCCAAAGAGAAGAAAGCTTCTCATGGGTCAAAGAGAGAAAGAAAGGAAGACTGAGGTGGGGAAAGGGCATTAAAAGATTTGCTAAATTAAAAGTCTCTGTAATCTACATTAAAACAGGAAAGAAGGAACCAGCAGTTAGCGAGCGTAATGGCTATGACGCAGGACTCCCACGTAGTCGACCACGGTTCGTGTCCCGGACCTGGGGGCTTAAAACTCACACCAGGCACGCATGCGTGTGTGCCCACGCTCCCGAGAGGAGAATGGAGGAGAAGAGATTGTGGCATGACCATCCCCCCAGGGGGTGATTTCTCGCTTTCTGTCTCTATGTCTCTCTCTGTCTGGCGAGCGCACACGCCCTATAGCAAAAACTTCTCCAAAAAAAAAAAAAAAAAAGGAAAGATTTAGAGAGAAGTTTGGCTACATTCCTCTTCCATGCCCACCAGGGAAGCCTAGAAAAAGTAACCTCTTAGCAGGAGGAGGAAGAGGACTTTATTGATAGATTAAAAACCAAGACAATTAGCTGCTGGTGAGGTGATAAACTACTACTTCGCTTCCTCCTCCAGGCTTAGTTATGTGTAGACTGTAAGACTTGATAAATTTTCTAGGATTTTCGAGAAGAGGAAAATTATGGTTCATGTCTTGCATGGAATTAGGGAGACAGTGTTCTGGCTGTACTTTAAGCCACTGCTTCAGTGTGTGTAGCAATCACCTCCTGCAAGATGCAGAGCAAAATAGGGAAGCAGTAAAACCTACCTGTCTCCTGAGCAAGAAGGGGGCATTAGTTGAGAAAAACAGCTGGAGGTCCAAAGAGTCCTCAAGGTCAAAATGAAGGGAGAAGGGTGATGGATAATATGCATTTTCTCTTCAGAGACCATGATAAGATTCCAGAGGATGATTGCACTTCTCATCAGAACCCTCCCTTCCCCACCCAAAAGGAGTCAAATCTCAAAGGAGCTGGCTACTCTACCGCAAATGTGAATTTATTTTGAAAATCCTGCCATTTATTGGATGTAGTTTGTGTTCTTTCTCTGGCGTACTCAGCACCACCTCACTTCCTGGTCCATGACCAAGCATGTAAGTTTCATCACACATTTTGTTTCTTAGAAAATCTGGTCCAAGGTACCAGGGTACTCAAAATTCATTCCAGAAAAGAATATAATATGGGGGAAAAAGAAGTCCTAGACTTGACCTGAACTGAACAATAAATAGCTACATTTGACCGAATTTAGTAGTGAGGACTAGGCTAAAAGGCTGACATTGGAATGAAGACAATAGAAAAAGGAAGTCGTATTTATTATACATCTGATTTTGTGACTTAGGAATAAAATAATGGCTATATTCAGAAACATTAAAATATTAAAATTTCATGAAAGCTGCCTAAAGACCTGAAACATAGAATTATGATTTAAAAGGAAGGCCCATCCAGAAATGAGAGAAGGACTTGAGAAGAAAGTGTTTCTATCTATACCACGAACACTCACAATAGCATCCCCACCTCTTCTGTATCGCTTCTTTCTTGTCTCACGGTAGAGCTGTGAAGTGTAAGCAGTGGCTAAGAAGTTAAATAGAAGAGCAGGGTTTAGGTGTCAAACATAATTCAGTCGTAGACTTATTTCAAGATTCACCAGCTATGCCCTTGGGCAATTTACTGAAGCTCTCAGTCTCCTCATCCATAAAATAGAAACAACCCAGAATATACCTCTGGGATCTGAGTGCAAACACGCAATTCTTAATACTATGCCTGGAAAATCATAAGCACTTAACAACTGAGCTGTGATTATAATCACGGTATTTGGTTGAGTGCAATTTGACGAATTTATCAACTAATTTAAAGAGAACCTCCCTTAGTGATATAAAGGGCAAGTTCACCGTAAAATTGGAAACAGAAATGAAGCTTTTATTGCACTCCATCCTTCTTATGACCTTTTCTCTCCTCTATGGTAAAATAGACCATAGGGTGTCTTTACGATAGAATAGAAACTCCCAATCTTTTACTCAATTGCACATTGATCTTCTTAGTTTAAAAAAACATTCATAGTAGACATCTAGAAAGAAAGATTCATAAAGAAAAAGACTCATAGTAAAGAAATGTATTGTGTCAACATCTAAAACAAGGCCTAAAGCTAATGTAGTCTTCTCTCTGTTTTTGAAAAGCAAGTATTAATGGAATTCAGCCACAACCATTCATTTACATATGGTCTATGGCTGCTGTTGACAACAAGGAGAAAGATGCACAGTGACAGAGACCCTGTGCTACACAAAGCCCAAAACATTTGCTATCTGGCTCTTTAGAGAGGTTGGCTGACCTCAGATCCAGGAGAATACATTGAGAGAAGAGGCAAGAAGAGTACAACAGGGGTGACAGGAAAAACTTAGAAAATATCAAGCAAGGTGGCTTCAAATGATAAGCTAATATTCTGTGAAAGTAGGCATAGCTGCACACGGAGAAGAGGCAAAGAAATAACAGACTTAAATCAGGCACCATGTTAGCAAAGGGCTAAGGGCATCAATGTTACTTGAGGCCAATACTGAAATCAACAATGCACACGCAATTTCTCCCTGAGGATCTTGAAATAAAAACGTTTCATCTTAGGAAATACAGCCAAAGAAGCCATATAGTTAAGAGATATCCTCTTCTATGAACTGTACACAATAATTGGATTTAATTTGTTTTGCCTGTTGATTTATATCGTTATTACAGAAACATCTTTGGGACTATAAAGAGTACTTTCAAATAAATGTGCATCTGTGACAGTTTCACTTTATTTCTTTAATAAATGAATTAAAGGAATAAAATATAGAAAGTGGAGCTTTTTAATAGAAAAACTAGACAGATCAATTATTTAAGAATTTCAAATTAGTATACATAAGACTGATGCTAAAACAGATTTTTATCTGTACACCAATATATCCCTGTTTAAAAAATAGATTTCATTTCTTTCAAGCTTCATATTATAATCTCCTATAAATTTAACTTAAGATGATGATACATTTCCCTTTTGAAGATAGTTTTATTGCATAATTATTATACTTTTTTAAAGAATTAGTTATAACCACCTAATTTGTTATAGGGCATGTGTACTCACCAGAGAGAGACAGAGAGTGAAACAGAGGGAAAGTGAGGGAGCAAGCTACCAGGCATGGGAGTTGGACAGCAGTCAGTCCTATGGAAGGCCAGTGCCTTAATCACCATGCCACCTGCAGGTCCTGTAATTGCAATATCTTACAGTGAAACACTTACAAAAAAAATCTGACTTAAAGGTTTTGAAATACATATAAACCGATTTAAACAGAGTTGAGTTAGTGAATTAAACTGACTCAACTATTATCAAAAAACTCATTTTCTGAAGAACTAATTTCTTTATTTAAAAAATACAATTTCCTATCTTTCCAGACTTCCATGGGCCCTCAGGGGAAAAAAAAAAAGTTAAATTTTCCTGATAATACATTTGAAAAACCTACATATTTAACAATGTAGAATTTGTTCACAACATAAATATTACAATAATAAATTCAAGCTTTATAAGAAAAAATCTGTGTATATATTTATAAAAATGTAGTACAATGATTTTTTTGGAGTCTGAACATTGTTAGTGACTTATTTTACTTATTTTTCTGTGTTTTATGAATTTTATTTATTCATTGTTAATAGAAACAATGAATTTTGCTAAGCATTTCATAAACAGTATTTAAATACCTAAAAACCTTGGTTATTAAAATCCAGGAAAAAAAAGACAAAACCAACTCTTCGGAAGTCAAAGATATAACAGGGTTTCTTAATAGGTATTTGGGAGAAAAAGAATATAATGTGAAGGGACTTCAAAATGTCCACAGAATGGGGCCAGACGGTGGCACCATGATAAAATGTGATATTGCAAAACTGACTTGTATAAGAATATTCCAGGTTCATGTCTGGAGACCTCCATGAGTATCCTGGGAACACATGTGCCCATAATCTGGGGATGGCCGAGACTGGATCATGGTGTCAAGATCCTGTTGGGAATGTTGTCTCTATTTCTCTCTCACTTAGGGAAGAATGAAATAAACATAACAGAATGTTTGTGGAAAAATAAAATTGAGTTTGGTATAATTTTTAAAATTATGCATCATTTTTCATAATATGAATCTTCCATGAAACTTTTGAAGACCCCCACATATTTGTGGAAGTTGTAAATCTAATTATTTCTGGTTAGATTTTTTTTTTTTCACTTTGCCTGACTCTAATTTCAAGGAATTGATAATTAAAAGTAAACATTTCTCTTTAAAGTTTAAAATATCCCAATTACTCAGTAGACATTAGGACATTAAATACAAAGCAAAACCCACTTACTTAAAAATAACTTTACCAAAGGAGAAGAGCACTCACCAGGGAGAGACAGACAGAGAGTGAGGAAGCAAGAAAGCACTCCCTGTGGGGGATGGCTATGCTACAATTTCTTCTCCTTCATCTATTTCTCCTTTTTGAATTTTGGGCCCTCATGTACATGTGCCTGATGTGTTTTTCAAGCAGTTGAGTTCAGGATTCAAAATTAAGCAATTGGATGTGTGGCAATTAAGCTGTCTTAACCACTACTCTTCCAACTGGCTTCACATGTTCATTCTTTCAGGAAAATTCTTAACTTTGACTTATGACTATATTCTGATGAATAGGGAACTTAAATTTTTGCATAGATAGTATGTGACATGTCATAAGGCTCTTTGATGACTTTAATTGATCTCCTAAATAGTCTTGTCTCCTTGGAATAGGCAGGACAGATATTACCATTCCTATAATGGTGGAAATGAGGCCCAGAGTGCTGGTCGCAAAAGCTCCTAAAAGTTGAGGAAGTGGAAGAGAAACTCCAAATCCCATTTTTTTTAAACTAGCATGATGCTTCTTGAAACCATGATGAGAAGTGCTCTACCAGAAAAGATGGTTAAAGGGAAAAGTGTATCACTCACATTTATGTATTTAATAAATGACATGAAATTTGATGACAGCTTTTACAGTACACATTGAGATTTGCAATAAGTGCTAGGAGTTCTCAATTCTAGTCTTATCCATCATGGTAGTTTGCTATAAGGTTTGTAGAATGCCCACGTCTAGGTTTCGTGCATTCCTTTCCTATTTCCTAAGTGTCTGCTATATAAATTCACAAACAAGTTCACAAACACACTGTAATGAATAGCTTCCATTTGCCCTTCCAGATTGACTCTTGCCTACTCTGTTCTGTCAGTGCCCTGGGAGATTGGTCTGTACCAGCCACATTAATGGGCTGTCTGGTCCTCAGTAATGGGTTTAGTTAATGTGGAAATTAGCAGGAGACTGGAGAGCAGGAAGTGAGTGGGTTCAGGTGACTTATCTTCTAGCTTTTCCCCTTTACCCCTTCATGATCTACCCTGAGAATGGCACTACCCAGGGTTTTGTTTTTGTTTCTTGTTCTTTCTCGCACCACATTCTCAGTCTGAGTATGCCATTTGTTTCCTGACTGGTAAGATGGAAAAATGAGTGGTACATCTTTCTCTGGCTGATCTCACTCCACAGAATAATTTCCCAAAGGAGGAATACCAAAACATGGCTAGGATTGGTGGTGACACTCAGAGAGAAAGAAGGATTATCAGAGGTCATCTAGTGAAATTCAATATACCACCAAGATACCAGAGAGTCTATCCTTAAAGAGTTAGGGGGTATCAGAAAGTATGTAGGAGGGGACCAGCAGTTAGCATAATGGCTATGTCTCTGGACTCCCACGTAGTCGACCACAGTTTGCGTCCCGGACCTGGTGGCTTAGAACTCATGCCAGGCGCATGTGCGTGCCCAAGATCTGAGAGGAGAATGGAGGAGAAGGGATTGCGGCGTGGCCATCCCCCCTGGGGGGTGACTTCTCACTTTCTGTCTCTCTGTCTCTCTCTGTCTGGCGAGCACACGTGCCCTAAAGCAAAAACCTCTCAAAAAAAAAAAAAAAAAAGAATGTAGGATTGGACCAGATTCATGGCCTGATGTGTGAGGAAGCCAGGTCTCACATGGCCAACTATGCAATTTGGATCTTGGCCCCAGCAGCTTAAAAAGCAGACTAGGTGTGTGTGCACATGTGTTCAAAATCCCAAGATATGAAGGAGAAGGGCTTGTTGCATAATCACACCACATTAGGGGGTACTTTCTCCCCATTCCTCTCTGTCTTTCTGACTCTTTCTGGCAAATGCATAGACACTCTGGCAAAAATATTAATAATAATAGTAAATAAATAAATAAAATAAAAAAGCGTCTAGGATTGGTGGGGACACAAAGAAGCTTAAGGAAAGGATTCTCCGAGACCATCTAGTGAAATTCAACACCCTTGTTCTACAGATGGGCAAATGAAGGATCACTGTGCGATTCAGTCAAGATTACTACCGTCTGTATTTGAACCTCCAACACCCAATGCATACTTCTTTCCATAGCTGGGACTTAACGGGCTAACTCTGAGGAGCCTCAAAAGTTCTGTAAACAACAGAATGTCCAAAGAGAAATGTCTACCTGTAGCAATCAGGAAATCTGCATTCAAATAACTGAAAGCTAACCTTCACAAATAACATTAGCTAGATGATAGATGGCTGGATGGATACATAGATATGGATGCTTATTGGGGGAGTTACTGGTTGAAGTGTCGCCATCGTACAAAAGGAACAAATACCCAAGTTCCTATTCATTTCAATCACTAACTTTGTTATTACTCACTTCTTCAAAGATACTAATTTGGGTGACTCACATTATTTTAAAATTTGTGCATATATTCTGAAGCTACTATTTTGATACCACATTTCAAAATCTGAATATAAATTAAGAAGTAGTATTTTGGTATCACATTATTTCAAAATCACCAAATTCAAACACTCAAAAAAACCTGTGAGTATACAATATTTCTTATCAACGTTAATGACAAGTTCAATAGCCAAAGGACCCCATTCAAAGTATTTAACTATTGTGCTAATTATAGTCACTTTTAAAAATCTTTCATAAAAAGTTTTATCTCTAAAATCCACTGTGTTGTAGTATGAGTTATTATGTATAGGTTAGTGAAACAATGCT
This sequence comes from Tupaia belangeri chinensis, assembly GCF_000334495.1. NCBI lineage: Eukaryota > Metazoa > Chordata > Mammalia > Scandentia > Tupaiidae > Tupaia > Tupaia belangeri. The sequence continues at coordinate 5,787,945 of NW_006203646.1, forward strand.
AACGAAGAATCCTTTTCCCCAACAATGAAGGCAGACACCCAAAATGAAGAAAATATCTTGTTTATGTATTGCACAAAAGTTTCTATTTCTGATTGCATACCTGGCAGAAAAAAATATTTTTAATTTGACGCAATACTACATTCTAGTATTTATAAAGTCCATGGCAAAGTGGAAGTAAGGAAATAGAGATGGATGGAGGTTTTTGAACAGGTGAGATTGATGGTCTTTCTAAACGGTGATAAACGGACAGTCCCCCTTAGATCTTTAAGGAAAAGGCTGCAGGGCAAGTTTTGGAGTTCAACACTTGGTTCTGCTTATTCCTAACATTTCCAAAGCATGTTTTATAATCTGAGGCTTAGTTTTCTCATTGGAAAACAGTGAAAATAATCCTCCTATCTCATAATGCTTATAAAGACTAAATGAGATAATATTGGGTGGTCGGAAAAGTCATGACATCTTTTTCTATTCTTGTATGCAAAAATGCATTATGCCTTTTCTGATGACCCATTGTATATAAAAGCATTCAGTCCAATTTCAGCACATAGTCAGGACTTAGTCAATTGTATTCATTGTTTTAATTACTGTTATTACAACCACAGCTATTCATTACTGTCCAGAGTAGATATTAAAGATCTGAGAGGCTAAAGTTAAAAATGTAATAAAAAATCTGACTTCCAACAAGTGTGAAATATCTTGTTCTTCCAGCCTTAAAAAGAAATTCTGGAATGTTGCGCACATAAACATTTAGAGTCTCAAATGCAATACATCTTTGAGCGTGCTTTAACTAACATTTGTCAAGCTTCAGGGATCCATGATAATAAACCATTTCAATGCAAGTAACAAATTCTACTTCTTAGATGTGTCTCAGAGGCAAAGCAAACCATTCTACCTTAGAACTAAGTATCAGTAAGAAATACGAAAATCAAGAGCTCTACTAAGAAGGCCTGCACTAGAATTCAGTTGCAGCCCATCCAAGTATGGAGTCACAGATTGAAGTCAGTGATTCTCCACGTTTGTGAGAGGACCTTAACATGACCCAGGGACTTGGAAAACAAAACAAAACAAAACAAAACAAAACAAAACAAACTAAATAAAAACAAACAAATACTTTTCCAATTTTCACCCTTGGAAATCCTAACTCAGTGATTCTGGGGTACTCTGCACAGCTGTGTTTTAGTGCTCTTCACAGAACTCTGTTGCACAGAGAGATTTTGTAATCCCTGGATAATGGATGATGAATCAGGAAGTCTCAGTTTTAGTCTGGCTAATTTTACAAAATGCTCTGAAATTTCTCTTTTCTCTCTTGGCTTCACATATTTGGAACATGAAAGGGTTCATCACAATATCTTTAAGACTTCTGTTACCCGCTCACTCTGGAAACTTGCAATTCTTACTTGGTGAAAGTTGAATAGCTAAGTAGAAATAACTAGAAAAAAGAGGAAGTACCCTGGTAAATGTGGAGGAATTCAATGCCCATTTGGCTAACCAGGTGGAACTGGGCAGGTCAATTGATTTTTTTGATGGCTCCTTGGAAGGCTCTCCTGCCATATGAAGCAAAAACCTTATTCACAACTTTCTGTTTCCTCTTATCTCAAAGGTGTGCTACCTCTGCAGCAAGGCTGCCTGTCTTCCTGCATCCTGATGTGTTCATCAAGGTAAAGTTAATGAGAACCTGAGCCTTGGCAGCAAGCCCACTGCTACCTCCACTCTCCTGGTCACAGTCAGCAGAGCTCTAGTCAGTCTGGAAAGAGGAAGGAGAACTGCTTGGCTCCATCAGCTGCCCATTGACTTGACAGAGAGCAGCCAAAAAGTCACCATATCAGAAGCAGCAGAAGTTATCCAGAAGTGAAGCTTGTATGTTTCAGGGTTGTAAGCTTCATTAATGCTATTGCTAGGTTTAACCTCTTTGCACTTTCTGGCTTTTGTTTGTTTCTTCCCATTTAAAATAAAGGTTGGGATCTGGAGACCTAAGAGCCATAAGAAAATTAAGAACAGTTTGTTTGACTTTCATGGTGGTGTTTTTTTTTGTTGTTGTTGTTTTATTTTGTTTTGTTTTATAATTTGTCCTAGGGCACATGCACTTATCAAAGAGAGATGAGGGGTAGAAGATGAGAGTGAGAAAGCACCCTTAATGGCGCATGATCACACCACAACTTCTCCTACATTTCTCCCTCCTTTTGGTATTTTTGGGCAAGCACACACACATGCCTAGCATGTTTCTCCAGCTCCTAGGTCCAGGACTCGAAGCACACAGTCAACCACGTGGGATCCAGCCACCTATACCACTATACAATGAGCTGGCCCTCCACAGTGGTTTTTTTGTTTGTTTGTTTGTTTTTTGGAGAGGTTTTTTTCGCTATAGGGCACGTGCGCTCGCCAGACAGACAGAGAGAGACAGAGGGACAGAAAGCGAGAAATCACCCCCTCCCCAGGGGGGATGGTCACGCCGCAATCCCTTCTCCTCCATTCTCCTCTAGGGATCTTGGGCATGCACACACACGTGCCCAGCATGAGTTTTAAGCCACCGGGTCTGGAACGCGAAGCGCGGTCGACTACGTGGGAGTCCAGAAACATAGCCATTACGCTAACTGCTGGTTCCCCACAGTGTTTTTACATCATTTAAGTCAACAAGGGAAAACTGAAATGCTTCTCATAAGAATTCAGCTTTCCAGATTGTTCTGAAAAATACTAAAGTTCTGTAAATACAGGCTCCATCATAATCCTTTAAGGCTGAAATATTTGTCTGCCCCATTTAGAGAGAACATACCATGGTCTTCGTAATTTCATGGAGAATGCATATGGTGAAAATATTATGCATGGATTTCAAAAAGTCTTTGCCCTGAAATAAACTCATACTTTATTTCCACTTTTCAATGAACTTTTTGAAATTCCCTCAGATATTATCCAGGCCATCTCAGACTCCTCCACTCCTTCTTATCTCCCTAATGGTAACATCTACTATCTACTAACCTGAGCAGAGAAATAACTTGTGTAGCTATAATTCCAACAGAAGTGTGGGGGAGGTGGATGGGAGAAAAGGCTGGTCTCAGAGAGCAGTAGGTTTCAGAAAAATAGATGGTCCCATGATTGTTACTGTTTTCGGTTCTATATTCTCATTGTTCTATCATACTACAGACTGTTCTTACAGGTTTAAAATTAAACTTGACTCATTTTATTCATTGAAACCCCTGCCTTACCCCTATGAACATGGAGTTTTTCATCACTTTATGAAAAGAAGAGCCACCCAGAAAGAAATAGGACAAGGAGAAACATGTTGCAGGGCAATGATCTCAGCCTTCTTAAAATGAAGACTGCTTTCAAATAGAAAAAGTGACTGATCAAATAAAATACATCTACTGCTGGTTGTCTGTTGAGAGGCAATGGTGTTAAGTGGTGAAGCACAAAGTTTCAAAGTCAGCCAGCCTTAATTATAGAAAAATGACACAGTTACTTAACCTCTTAGCCTGCTTGTTCTTTACATGAGCGATGTTAATGACTCTTGTCTCCTAGGGTTCTTATGACACTTGAATAAAATATGCACATCAAGCACTAAGTACAGAGCTGGCACATAGTAAGTGCTCAGTAAGGGTTATTAATATGGCTATTATTGATTGATAAAACACATAATGACAGAAAGCTGGTATGTGTGCATTATTGCAGAGAAATGAAGGTATTTTCCATTCATCACAGTAGCATCTGCATACATATGAAAAACAGCAGCATAGATATTCCTCAGACTTTATTCAGTCAATCAACAGCTCTAGGTGCTTAGGGAAGTTGAAGATTCCTCCTCCCTTCAAGAGCTTTGAGATGTAAGTGAAGACAGAAGGGTGGAGAGGGAAGGTCACAGCTCAGATCAAAGACATCAGACTGGAATTATGTTTCTGCTTTTAAACCAGCTGAAGTATTCTCTGGAAGAAAAAAAAAAAACTTTCTGTGGAAGATGAAGAATACAAGGGAGAAGGAAAAAAAAAAGAAAAGAAAAAGGAAATGTTTTTGGCAAGTCACCGGACGATTTTGAGCTTCAGACGTATGAAAGGGTGGTTTCAGGTTGGATCAGTAATCTACCAGGGATCTCATCCCAGGGACTAGGCAGGAGTAGAGACAACATACAGGCCAAGTGGGTCCACTTCAGGCCCAGCCTTGCTTTAGACAGGAGCACAGCCTTCATGGAGGTTGGCTCCACACGGTATTTCACACATCGAAAGCTCCACTACTTACCAACTATTTGAAACAATGGAGCTAGATAATCTTTTTTATTTTTAAAGAATTATTTTATGTATTATTATTATTATTATTTTTAAAATTTGCTATAGGGCACATACACTCATCAGAGAAAGACAAAGAGAGAGGGAAAAATGAGAAAGCAAGCCATCAGGTCCAGGACTCTGTCTGCAGTCAGCCATGTGAGAGTCCAGTACTTTAACCACCATGCCACCTACTGGCCCTAGAGCTAGATAATCTTAAAAGCAATGATTCTGCAATTTGGCTACACATAGGAATTACATGAAACTTTAAAAATATGGATGCATGAGCCCTAGTCCTGAGATTGATTTCATTGGTTTGGGGCTCAGCATGCAAACCTAGGTGTGAAAATACCTCTGCACTGATTTTCATATGCAGCTGGGACTGAGGACCTCTGACCTAGAGTTCGTCAGCTCCAATGGCCAGTGTTTCTAAATGAATGGCTATAAAATCACCCAAGGAGGGAATATTAATGGCGGCATAGTTAAATGTCTCTTATCCTTTGGTGTATTTCTAATGAAACTATCAGGTGAGGTAAGGCCGACTTTGCCTACTAGTCTGTCCTCGGTCTTTTCAATGTAAAGATCCCATGGAGCATAAGGAAATACAAAACAAAAGAGAAATCAGTCTTTTAAGGTGCAGAATTTCAGCAGAGTTCAGTGTTAAAGAATACCAGTGATGTTTACCTATTTTCTTGAAGACTTGATTTCTAATTACTTTCCTTCATGAAGACAGTAAAAGAAAATGTAAATGCAGTTTTAAAAGAGTTATATAAAGCCAAAGCCCACATAAAAAATAAAAACAAAAAAACCTTTATCATAGCCTGGATCTTCACACAGTTAATCAAGGGAACTCTGGTCCTGCTTTTGCCAGTAAAGAAATAGTATGGTTTGACTCACTTCATTGTGACAGTTCCTTTAGTAAATTACATATATATATATATATTGGGCTGTCAGACATATTTTTTTCCTATGTTTTTCTATACAAAAGATGAATCATGACTTTTCTGATAACTCAGTATATATGACTTTGTGGCAGGTTTGAAACATTCCAGTTCATAGACAGAATGTAAAGATGTATTCTGGAAGGACTACCAGATCCGAATTCTAAATATTTAAGTCAACATAGCAATGTAGCTATGAGCATCTGGAAAAAAATTAGCTGACACTTGTATGTGTCAACACATGCTGATGGCAAGTGAGACTTAATGTCTTTGGAAAATGGGTTTTGCTTTCTTCCCCCTACTTTCGTAAATCAAAACTCACCAAGATAATTTTCTAACTAATTCATAGAGAGGGAGAGATGTCTCCCAACATATTTTTAGTGAATAAAAGAGAGAAAGTAGATTCATAGAATTTCTAACATTGAAAAGAATAAGTATTGATGGATCAAAGAGTATTTTAATTGCATTTTCTTTAACAAATCATATACTCACAAGCCATTATCTAAGTAATTGCTGTCCAAAAGAAATATAATGTGGCCCACATATTTTATTTTAAATTCTCTAATAGACACATTAAAATGTAAAAAAGGCAAAATTTCCATAATATATTTTAGTCCAATATTTCAAAAATAGTACCATTTCAACGTGTAATCAATATTTAAAATACACTAGAAATAGGTGATTAGTATAGTACATGAATTATATATCAATAAAGCTGTTAAATTATTACGAATATTTTACAGTCTTTTATAAAACTAAGACTTGAAAATCTTATGTGCATTTTACACTTAGATTACATTTCAGTTTGGATTAATCATGGGCATTTCGAACTGCAGTCAGTGGCTCTGGAATTGGGTATGTAAGTTGAGTGAGTCATGACTTACACGAGGGGTTATTGTGTGCATTTGGTCTACCTGTTCGAGCTCACCCGTTACCCATGATCTACTCACTCAGCAATACTGGAAATGATTAGCATGTTAACCCTTCGCCTTCCACACTCTGCCCACATGGGGTCACTATTAAGGTCAATATCAGAAGGAAGTCTAATCAAAGAAACAAGTAAGCAATGAAAATGCAATTTCAGATGAACTTCAGTAGTTCTGTTTGTTTTTGGCAGTGGTGTTGTTATTGTTATTTTTCTTTAATTTTTTTTTAAGAGAGAGAGATTTTTGTTGTTGGGCATGGGTGCTTGTGGGACAGACAGAGAGACAGAAAACAAGAAATCACCCCCATGGGGGATAGCCATGCCACAATCCCTTCCATGCCACAATCCCTTTTCCTCTATTCTCCTCTTAAGATCTTGGGCATGCATGCACATGTGCCTGGTATGAGTTTAAGCCACCCAGTTGGGGACTCGAACTGCTGTCAACTATGAGGGAATCCAGCAACATAAACATTATGCTGTCTGCTGGTCCATTTATTTATTTTTTATTTAAAAACATTGCCATAGAGTACGTGTATTCACTGGAGAGAGTCAGGGACAGAGAGAGAGAGAGAAAGAGAGAGAGAAAGTGATAATCACCCCCCCCCCAGTGGAAATGGCCATCCTGAATCCCTTTTCCTCCATTCTCCTCTTAAGATTTTGGGCATTCACATGCACGTGCCCAGTTTGATTTTCAAGGCACCAAGTCTTGGTGCAGAACTTGAACTGTGGTGGGCTATGTAGGAGTCCAACACCTTATCCATCATGCCGCATCCTGGTCCTTTGTAATTGTTTTTTAACTCACAGTTATTCAATACTATAAAGGGGGTAATTTGGTACTACCAGGAGTAGAAGGCAATACAGGAGTAAAGCAACACTCCGTGATGCCAGACCCACATGGGAAGGGGTGGGTGATTCACATCCTGAGGCTTCTCGTTACATGCCAGGTGCGTGCATAGGTTGGGATGAATCATGGTGAGAAGACCCTGTAGGGGGTTTTTCTCTTCCTGTCTTCTCTTTCTCCCATGAAATAAACAAATAAATAAAAACGTTTGAAAATTGATAATATCAGTTCTGGTTTCTTTAATACCATTTTAAACATTGTTCTTCCGGTATTTGCCATATATAAATCAATACTTTACTATAAGTCAGTAAATTCAAGTGATATATCTCTTTTGGCCTTAGCTCTTGAGACTCACATTTACCTTCCTCTTTCCTTTCATAAAGTCCTAACCCAATCAACCTGGCATGGTTAGGGTACTTTCTTTGGAGACTATGGAAAGAACCTAAGCAGATGGAACCAAAATTTTCCTTGAAAGACAAAATATAAGTGAAGGGTGGAAACACAGAAGCATAATTTTGGAATCCTTAGGGGGAAAAAAAAAGGGACAGAGACTAAAAACTCTTTCCTGAAAAAATGTATTCTACGTTGACTCCCTGAGAGCATACTCTGCTTTGGTTTCTGGTTTCATTAGTAACCTTCCTCTTGTACCAAAGTCACCCAAGTCAGTATCCTGGAAGGAAACCAGCACCTTACTGCTCAAGATGAGTTCATGTTCTTTCACTCGAAGGATTTTTCTTCCAGGAAGCAGTTATGTAGTAGAGATCAGCTGCAGCATTTTCGTATTTGGGAACATTTCTCATTTGGTTTTTGAATTCTGCACTTCATAGATGAATTGAATGTAAGTAACTCACAGGCGTTAAGCAAGAGTGCTACCTATTTCTAAAGTGGCTAAGGAATCTGCTACATCAGGGTACACAATCTCAATTGTTTAGGGCAGGTTTTAGAACCAAAAGGAATAGATAGTATCAATCCACAGTTGGATAACACATCCAAAAAGAAAGGCCGGACTTTGCCTTTAGTAATTGGATCCTTAGAGGTGACTGCCACAGATAATAAGAAAGTTTGTCACTTAGTATCTTTCTTCCTGCCATTCAGGTGACCAAAGGTGGTTAAAAAAAAGAGGAGAAAGCTGGAATTTATTTTATCTTTCACCTGCTCTCTCTGGCTCCATTCTTTCCATTTATCTCCATTGGCTCCTTTGGATGTACTAGATTTATTCTTGTGCTATTGAATGGTTTATTTTCTTTTCTATTCTAAATTTAAATGAGAGTAATGAAATGTTTAATTTTTTTCTCTTTTTCAAAAACCGTTCAGGTACTGAAAGCATCATTATTTTCTATTCCAGTTAGGTTAGAAGTCCTTGAAGTACAGGTGTTTTTAACTTCTAGGCTACATGAATAGGACAACATATTTTGCTTTGAGAGTCCTTTCGGTCCTTCATTATGTCACAAAACAAATCTAAAGGTGATTGAGAACCTTTCAGGAAAAATAATAAACAATTAATTGCCTATCTTTCAGAAAGCAAAATAAGTTTCTTATAAGAAAAGAAAAATCATTGTGGAACTACCTCTCTTCTCAAAATACAGACTTTAAGAGTCTTAGAGGAAACACAAATCTAAAAACCACTATGGGGACCAGCAGATGGCATAATGGTTATGTTGCTGGTCTCCCATGTAGTCAACTATGGTTCAAGTCCTGGACCTGGTGGCTTAAACTCAGACTGGGCACATGTGCGTGTGTGCACGAGATCCCAAGAGGACGATAAAGGAGAAGGAGAAGAGTTGATTGTGGTTTGACCATCCCTCCTGGGAGCAGATTTTTCACTTTCTGTCTCTTTGTCTATCTCTGTTTCTCTGGCGAGTACACACCCTCCTATAGCAAAAAAAAATCTCGCTTAAAAAAAAAGAAAAACTATGGAGAATTCACACCTTCTACCCTTATAAAATGCTATGTCCTTACATTTTACATTTCCTATAAGGAAATGAAAGTTCACTGTCAAATCAATGTTTACTTACTAAGCTCTGTACTATGAACATGCCAGTTAACAGGTGCTAAAGATAAAAGAAATCAAACAAAACCAGCATTGTCCTATTCATTAAAGATCACTGCAGAACAGTAGGAAAGGGAACTGTTGAACAGATGATTATAATGTAGCATTTGATCTACTGTACAAGGTAACACAGGAGGGTCAGAGCCCATTGGCCAAATATGAAGGGGATAAAATGAGTCTAGTGAAGGGAGTCAATGGAGTTAATTAAGACTTGTTTTTAACATAAACTGAACCTTGAAAGCTGTTTAAAAGTTTGAAAAATAATATGGGTGGGAGGGCAGACTAGTATGCCAAGTGGATGACCTAGCACCAACAGAGGCTAGAGTTTCTAATGTGGTGGTTCAGAGGCACCACAAGGAGTTACAAAAAGAGTGGACAGAATTACGTCAAGTGTGGTTTCAGGAGACAGGAGAAAATATAATAGCATTGAAGACCCTACTAAACCATGATAGAGCTCTTGAACATTTACTCTAACAGGGTTAGAAACCCAGGTACTGCAGAGTTTCAGAAAGAATACATACAATTAAGTTCACATTCTTAAAAGATCATTCTAATGCCAGACATGTTCATGCCCCTTATCAGGGGCTGGTTGAAGGTGGGTTTGGATCTGGTATCAGAATCCTAGTAGAGGCACCATCTCTCTCTCTCTCTCTCTCTCTCTCTCCCTCTCCCTCTCTTTCTCTCACATTCATGGAAGAAAAAAATAAACTTGGAACAATTTAAAAAGATCACTAGCTGCAGTGTGAAGAACAGATAAGAGAACAAGGACTGCAGGGAGACCAATTAGGAGGCTAAAAAGGGCCCCATTGTCAAGGCCTCTACCTGGTTGTAGCTGGCTCCCAAGTGAATGGAGCCTGCCAATACATCTCATTTAGCCCACAGACCATTTTAAAAATCAGGTGATTTCATATGCTAATCTGCATTTGCAGCATCTCCTGAATGAGAGCCTTGGAAACCATAGCTTCACTTACTACACAGAACAATGAACTGGAGCTGAGTAGTGCTAGTGTCCTTCAGACAGGATACGAGCCCTCCAGGTCTTACAGTTCCCTATTCATGCACCACCTTCATTAACCCCTATGAAAACTATAGTAAAGGATCTCTAGCTTAGAACCATCATGTGGTCAAACTCAAGATGGGGAGGAGTTAAGGTCTATGCTGCAAAGGTTAAAGAGGTGAATAACCCATCCCTCCAGATGCCCTAGACTGGGGAAGAGAGGCCAGGAGGGACCGGCGACAGACTCTGCGATAAGCTGAACGACTTGATTCCAGTATGATGCAAGAAAGCACTGAAGAGTCACATCTAAAATGTGTCTCAGTCTGTTTATTAGAGTAAACTATTAAAAGTCCATGAATCAGTTAAGTAATTAGGTGTCCATTTTGAACAGCTTAAAAAAAAAAAAAAAAAAAGGCCTTTTATTGGAAGTGGGGGGTAGGGGTGAGAATAGAGGGAGAAATTTCCCTATGTTGGTAAGACAGATTGAAAATACAGATGTCAAACTGCTGCCAAGACCATTCAACTCTCCTCTTGATTGTACAGAATTTTTTTTTTTAATGATTAATGTGGTTTATTTCCAAGCAGAATATGAGTGACCTAGGCCCAGAGAGGAGGCATATAACAGAAAGTTTTAGCCTCATGAGGCTGGACAGAAACTTTAGACACTCTTTAAAACAAGATAAGCCAAGAAAGATTCCTCAGTTTCCAAGCACTATGTGTGCATAGGGTCTGGATGGGGAAGGGGCCAGGCTTGCTGTAGAAAAGCAAAGGTTATGGGCTTTTAAAAAGTGCAAGTGGCACTGTTTTCTCGTTTTTTCTAGCCCCAGGTATGAAATAAACAGAAGGATACTTTCTCCCTGAAACCTTCCCTTTTATTTCATTCAGGAGTATATTTGGCATTAAGATGAAAGGTTTATTACCAAATATCTAAGAAAGAGATGAGGCTTCAGTAAGTCACTTAACCTGGCAGTCTTTCTATGTGAATTCTATTTCCTTTAACATCTGAATGTAGCTGAATTAAAAGACAACAGAATTTCTCCCAGCTATTTTTTTGGACAACTTGCAAATTGCCACATCAACAGATTTTGTAGGAGATTTAAGTTTTTCCCTTCTAGCTATTCATTTACTGATCTTTCTCCTCTTGTGTTTTCATCTCTAATTTCCTGTCTCTGCATTATAAAGCCAGCCAATAACCTTTGAAAGGTAAACCATTAATTCAACAAACATTTTTAGAATTTACTGTGCACCAATCCTGTGCACGGAAAGTTTGCTTTCTAGAAGGGAAAGGAAAATAAGACAGAACAATTAAGAATTTAAATAACGTAGTTATTGCGGTAACAGAGATATGTCATAGAGGTGAGGACAGGGTAAGAGGGAAGCAGATGTGGAGATCATCAGAGAAAACTTCGTGAGATAATATTTGACCTCTTTTAGAAACAAAGGGTATCCACTAACAATCGAGAGAGTGAAATGTGTCCTTGCACTGTTAAGCCAACCAGCAGTTAGCGTAATGGCTATGTCACTGGACTCCCACGTAGTCGACCGCGGTTCGAGTCCCAGACCTGGTGGCTTAAAACTCACGCTGGGCGGGTGTGCGTGTGTGCCCAAGATCCCGAGAGGAGAATGGAGGAGAAGGGATTGCAGTGTGACCATCCTCCCCTGGGGGGGGTTATTTCTCGCTTTCTGTCTCTCTGTCTCTCTCTCTGTCTGGCGAGCGCATGTGCCCTACAGCGAAAAACCTCTCAAAAACAAACAAACAAACAAAAAAACCTGGTCATTGTTCGACAAGCTCAGGCAAGGATTGTTCCAGAAGAATTCAGTGTTTCACCTTGCTATTTATTAGTTCACTGGAGCTGAGTCGAAGGAGGTACTTGTTAACATGAGGGGGTATGTTCCCTGCGAATCATACCCCAATGGTCCAGTTCTATTACTCTGTAGAACTGCCCTGTTTTGTCACTGGTTCGAGTTTATTTCAAACACCTTTTAACATAGACTATCTATACTCTGTTTCTTTACATATCCTCTGGCCTAGCTTTGCCATTTTCCTTTTATTCTCAATAAATAATGGGTTGAATGAAAGCTTTGTTGTATATGTATTATGTATTTGTAGGAGACTCATGTATTTTACATTATGAATGCTATGCTTGGAAAAAGTGAATCTTTAAAAATAGGTAGAAGTCTACTAAGAAGTCAGGGTGGATTCTTTCTTTAAATGTTTTTCTAGGTTTATAATATTTGGTTAACTTGCTTGTATGTTTGCTTTATAGGCTGATTCTAACATTGGAAAGGAGAGTTTATTACGACTACAGAAATTTTCTATTGGAAAACCAGGTAGTATATACTAAGATGACATTTATTTAACTTTGGCTACAGTGTCATAACCTCTGAACTACAAAAGTCAAATGGACTATTTTTTTAAAATACTATACCTTATTGGTTAAAATCATGGAGCATTCTGCTATGCTTTTTATTTGAATTTTGATTTCCTTACATAACTTTTACTGTTGCTTATTCTGTGATTTACACTTTTTTTTTTTTTGAAGACACATTTTTCGTTTGTTTGTTCTCCCTCCCCACACCATATCACTTAGATCAAGCAGTTAAACTCTCTATTGGTAGAATCTACTTCATGTTTCTTCTTGAGTATTTTCTTCCAAAAATTCTTGGAGTCAATAATTTTGACCAAATACTTTATAGAACTGCTGAGTAACTGTTATCTTTGAATTTAAAGGAAGTTCTTCATTAGTTTTTATGGTATGTCGGTTTCTTTATAATTCATTTTGAAATTCATTCTTAACTTGCAGGAATATATTCTGAAAGGATATATGGGAAATCTAGATATTCTGATACTTTAAAATGCCTTTATCTTGTCCTCAGAGTTTGGCTTAAAGTCAAATTCCAGGCTCAAAATAGTTTTTCCTCAGAAAATGCAAGAAACTGCTCCAGTGTCTTCCTGTCTTTAGTGCAGTTAATGGAAGTTTGATATCAGTTTGTAGATCATGTCTATGTTTATAAGATCTTCTCTCCCCATTGGAGAAGATTCTAAGATCATTTTTCTCAAAAGTAGGAAAATTAAATAGGATGAATCAGGAAAATCTGTTTACTTCCTAGTTACTATTATTATACTTTGTTCTTCATGTTGTAAATTCAATTGATTGTCTCCCTTCAGCTCAAATAACATTTTAAAATTTCTTTGACTATCAACCCCTCTCCAACGTATCCAATATCCATGGAGATTCTTATAGTAAGAGAAAAGACTGTGACATTGATCCACTATCATTATCTTTTTATTTCTACTAAATATTTTCTTTCCTATGTCCTAGAAGATGTATACGTTTTTAAAAACATTTCCACTAATTAAAAAAAATTAATTTACAAGTGACACATTTACTCTATCATTGTTCCTCTTTTATACTGATCTGTCCTCACTTTATACATGATCTGTTTTATTATCCTCAAGGCTCATGATAAGAGAGTTTTAGGTATACTTACATTTTTACAATCATCACAATCATTTACTTACAATATTTATCTTCCTTTCATAATTATTGTCTTTGTATTGCTATAATAAAATGCCACACTAGAAATTTTATAAATAATAGAAGTGTATTTCTCACAGTTTTAAAAGAGGCTGGGAAGTCCGAGACCAAGGTGCCAGGAGATTTGACGTCCCTCTGCCCCTAAGAAGACAACTTTTTGCTTCATCCTCTAGAGGGCACACACGTATGTCTTCACATGATGGAAGAATGGAAGAATAAGAGAGTGTACTCTTCAAACTTAAGCCCTTTTAAAAGCCCACTAGTGCTATTCATGAGGCCCTCATGACTAATCACTGCCAAAATTCATACCTCTTTATTTTATTACACTGGAAATTAAATTTTAACATGAATTTTGAAGGAGACGCCATCATTTTAAACAATACCATTCTTTCCTGCCTTCCTAATTCATATCCTTCCTACATACAAAGTGCATCCATTTCATCCCAATTGCTCCCAAAGTCTTCACTCATTCCAGCTTCAGCTTGAAAGTCTAAACTCCATAATCTCATCTAAATCAGTAGAGATGAGACTCAAGGTAAGATTTAACCTAAGGCAAATTGTTCTCCACTTGTGAATCTATAAAAACAAATCAGATATGTGCTCTCAAAATGCAATGGTTGGACAGGCATAGACATTCTCATTCTAAAAGGGAATAGAGGAAAATGTTCTCAAGTAAATCCAGAATCCAAGGAGCCAAACACTAAATAAGGTTCAAGAGCAATCTTTAACTCTGTGTCTCACTTCCAAATATGAGGAGGCTAGGATTGTCACCCAAAGATCTGGGCACAACCTACACTGCAGTTCTCACATATGATAGGTACCTGTAGCTTTTCCAGGCTGGTATTACACTGTGATAGCTCTACAATTCTGTAGTCTTTGGAACAGTACTGCTCCTTGGTTCTATTAGACATTGCCATATTAGAGCATCTCTGGTTACACTACCTCATAATTTCACTAGGTATTATCCTGGTAGATACTCTGTGGTCCTAAAACCAATCACTGTGAGGCATTTCTCTTTAGTGTGGACTCTCTGAAGTGACACCACACCCGGTGGCAGATCTCTGCCTGGTTCCTGAAACTTAAAAAGGCATTCTTTGAAATTGAGGGAGATGTAACCCTGCCTCCATAGCTTACGTACTCTTTGAGTTGGCAAAATCAGCACCACATGGATACAATAAAGTTTATGTCTTCTGTCCTCTGAAGTGCTGGGCTGAGACAACCTGGTCCTGCTTGAGCCACAGCTGGTGTGACCAAGGAACATTGCACTGGACTGTGGAAAGCAGAGACTTCAAGTGGCACTGGGCAGTGAGCCCTGAGTTCCCATGCCCTGGGTTCATCCTTTAACATAGTTCTGCCCTCAAGACCTCGGCATTTGGGGTTTGTGATGGGAATGATAGCCTAGAAAATCTTTGAAATGCTTTCAGGATTATTCTACCATGGTCTTGAATAGCAACTAATTAACTCCCATCTATACTATTATCTTTTTTTTTTTTTTTTGAGAGATTTTCACTTTAGGGCGCATGCGCTCGCCAGACAGACAGAGAGAGACATAGAGACAGAAAGCGAGAAATCACCCCCCAGGGGGGATGGTCACGCCGCAATCCCTTCTCCTCCATTCTCCTCTCGGGATCTTGGGCACGCACGCACACGTGCCCAGCATGAGTTTTAAGCCACCGGGTCCGGGACACGAACCGCGGTCGACTACGTGGGAATCCAGCGACATAGCCATTACGCTAACTGCTGGTTCCCGATACTATTATCTTCATCAAAAGGTAGCTTGGCAACTCCTTTATTTTTCTCCACTAAACATATTTTTTTTTAAATTTTTTACACAACCAAGCTAAGAATTCTCTAAATCTTTATGTTCTGTTCCTTTTGATTATATATTCTGTTTTTAACTGCTTTCCCTCTTCTCTTGTCTTATTGTAAGCAGTTAAAAGATCCTATGCAGCACTCTGAACACCTAGAGATATATTCAGCCAAATATCTTAGTTCATCGCTCTAAAGTCTGCCTTTCACAAAACAGTACATGAACACAATTCAGAAAAATTCTTTGACACTTTGTAGCAAGGATAATCTTTCCTCCAGTTTCCAATAAAATATTTTTCATTTCCATGTAACCATAAGAAGGCCGTTACTTTCCATATTTCTACAAACATCCTTTTCATGACCATTGGGATTATCTCTAAGATTGAGGCATTCTTTACAGTTTTTCTTTTCTTTTGAACCCTCACCAGAATTGTGTTTAATGGTCCATGAATAATAGAGGCTTTTTCCAGCATTCACTTCAAAACTATTCTATACTTTACTCATTACCCAGTTGCAAAGTTGCTTAAACATTTTCACATATTTGTTATAGCAACAATCCAACTTCTCTGAAACCAGTATCTGTCATACAATTTTGTGTTACTATAACAAAATACCACAAATGGAGTAATTTATGAATATAAATTAATTTATCATAATTCTGAAGGTTAAGACATCCAAGATCCAGTCACCATCAGGTTTGGTATTTGGAGAGGGCTGCTCTCTTGGCTTCTAAGAGGATGCTTTATTGCTAATTCCTCTGGGGAGGAAGAATGCTGTGTGTTGTACCCTCAATGACAGAAGAGACAGAAGAGCAAGAGGAAAAGACTACTCTGAAATGGCAGAAGAGTAAGAGTACATTTCCCTCAACCTTGAGTGCTTTCATAAGAAGGATAATCCCATTCATTAATGAGGGCTGAGCTCTTACTACTTAATCACTTTCCAAAGACCACATCCTTTTTTTTTTTTTTTTGTCATAGGGAGCATGTGCTTGTCAGAGAGAGACAGTGAGAGGGAAAGTGAGTAATTATCCCTAAGAAAGTATAACCACACTGAAATTCCTTCTCCTCAGTTCTCTCAGAATTTTGGGGATGTACACACATGTTCTTGACATGATTTTCAGCTGGTCCACTGGGAAGAAACTTTCAACATGAATTTGGAAGATGCACCATCATTCAAACCATAGCAATTATGTTTTATCTTCTACATTATGGGGGTTTTCTTCATAAGTTCAATGATCTTTTTCTTTATTATTTTAAAATTGGAGAATGGAAGTTCCAGTATGGTTAGGATGTAAGGGAATATGAACAAACTTTATTGCTGCTAAGATGATGAGAAATGGGGAGATAAACTCAATAAATACCTTTATTTAAATATATTGCAGAGCTGTAGATTGAAAGAAATCTGCACAAATCAAAATCCAGAGGACCACATCTTCCTAGGTGAGCAAGGGACTGAGGATGCTGTTATAGTTGAAGCCACTGGCAGAGGTTAGAGAGGGTGAGCAGAGGAACAAGCCCATCAGAGAAGGACGACCTTTGCCTGCATTAGAAAAAACTAACCAAACTTTTGATGAACCTACAAGCTGACAAATTAGATTTGAAACTTAAATTTCCCAGAATACAAAAATGAATTTAAAATTGACCACAGTACGAAGAGAAAAGCTAGAGCTATAAAATTGCTAGAAAAAAATTGTAGGAGAATATCTTTGTCACTTTGACTGATTTCTAAGGTGGTACATAGAAAGGAAAAATAAAATGTGAATAAATTATACTTCATCAAAATTAAAGATGCCTGACCAAAGGACCTGAAGATACCATTAAAAATGAAAAATCAAATAATATACGGGATGAATATATCTGCAGTACATATAATTGATTCAGAACTTGTATTCAGAATATTAAGGGCTCCTGCAACTCAATAATAAAAAAAGTCAAAGAAGCCAATTAAAAAAATGGGCAAAACACTCGAACAAACTTTTCACAAAAGATATGTACATGAGAAATCTCCTTTTGTATGCTGTAATTATGTATAGTGAATGATGTAAATAAATAAATTTAAATAAAAAAAGATATATACATGGCCAATACATACAACTAGAAGGATTTACCATTATTAGTCAACAGGGAAATAAATATTAAAAGAGAAAGATAGACTATTTCAAATCCATTAGAGTAGTGAGAAGGAAGGAAGCAAACAATACCAAGTATTAGCAAGAGAAGAGAACAATTGGATCTTTTAAACATTGCTAGTGAGAGTGAATCACATTAGAGAACCATAAAAATAAAGATAAATATATCCCATGACTCAGCAATTCCACTCATTGATATCTACCTCTAAAGAGTTAAAATATGTCTACACAGACTTATTCAGATATGCTTCTAACAACATGATTCTTTTCTTCTTCTTCTTCTTCTTCTTCTTCTTCTTCTTCTTCTTCTTCTTCTTCTTCTTCTTCTTCTTCTTCTTCTTCTTCTTCTTCTTCTTCTTCTTCTTCTTCTTCTTCTTCTTCTTCTTCTTCTTCTTCTTCTTCTTCTTCTTCTTCTTCTTCTTCTTCTTCTTCTTCTTCTTCTTCTTCTTCTTCTTCTTCTTCTTTTGTAGAGGTTTTTGCTATAGGGCGCATGCACTCGCCAGACAGACAGAGAGAGACAGAGAGACAGAAAGCGAGTCACCCCCAGGAGGGGATGGCCACGCCGCAATCCCTTCTCCATTCTCCTCTTGGGATCTTGGGCACACAAGCACACGTGCCTGGCGTGAGTTTAAGCCACTGGGTCCAGGACTCGAACCGCGGTGGACTACATGTGAGTCCAGTGACATAGCCATTACGCTAACTGCTGGTCCCACAACATGATTCTTAATATCTTAAACTGAAAATATAACAGATGTTTGTCAAAGAGCATGGATATATAATTTTGGAATAGCCATCCAGTGATACTGATTAGAAATAAAAGTGTATAATGTAATAATATACTTAATAATAGGAGGGAATCTCAAAAACCTGATAAATAAAAGAAGTCAGAGGGACCAGCAGATGGTGTAATGGTTACATCACTGGACCCTTATGTAGTTGCCCATGGTTTGAGTCCCAGACCCAGGGGCTTAAAATTCATACCAGGCATATGTGCATACATGCCCAAAATCCTGAAAGGAGAATGGAGGAGACAGGACTGCAGCATGGCCATCCCCCTTGGGGCGGGGTATTTTCTCACTTTCTGTCTCTGTCTCTCTGGTGAGTGAATGTGCCCTATAACAGAAATCTCTCTTGAAAGAAAGAAAGAAGGAAAAAGAAAAGAAGCCAGAGACAAAAAAACATATCCTGTACAGCCATTATATGAGTTCTAAATGAAGCAGTATCCACTACACTATGGATGTGCTTCATCTCGACTGAGGCAGTAATTACACAAGGGCATACATTAATCAAAATTCAGACTTCATATCAAAACGTTTTTAAATTTTATTATATGTAAATGACATCTTAGGAAATTTGCTTATAAAAATAAATAGGAAAACTATATTGTAGCTGGTGAGATTTCCTTAGCTATTTTATAAGTAATAGAACCACCATAAATTTTGTCTCAAAATTATTTTTGTCTCATAAATCTTGAGACAAAATTTATGTACAGTTAAAATGACCCTTGAAAAGTCACTAGGAATGTGTCCAGTATTTCACAAAATATCATAAAATTCTTCTTCTACGGCAAAAATCAAATTCATCATATGGAATTGTTACTTTAAGTATTTTTTGAGAGGTTTTTGCTATAGGGTGTGTGTGCTTGCCAGAAAGACAGAGAGAGAGAGACAAAGAGACAGAAAGCGAGAAATCACCCCCCAGGGGTATGGCCACAATGCAATCCCTTCTCCTCCATTCTCCTCTTGGGATCTTGGGCACACACGTCCACGCGCCTGGCATGAGGTTACGCCACCAGGTCCGAGACTCGAACTGCGGTCAACTACATGGGAATCCAGCAATGTAGCCATTATGTCAACTGCTGGTATTAAAAATTTAAGTATTTTTAATTTAGTATTACAGTAAGCATGTACTTACATAGTGAAGTCTGACCCAATACAATGAGATGACATTCTGAAAAGTATAAAAGAACTGAGACCTACTAAATTCTCTCACATTGCTGACTGTCTAGAACATGTTCCCAATAAGTAGAAGGACAGTAAAATTATTTTTTTCAGTATTGCTGTCAACCATATATAACTAAATTGAGATAAGTTAAATGTATATGACATGGCGCCAGCAGGTGGCATGGCAGTTAAGGCACTGGATTGCCCAAACTGCAGTTCCAATCCCAGACCTGGCAACTTTCTTACTTCCCTTCTTTCTCTGTGTCTTTCAGTTGAGCACAGTGACCTATAGAAAATTATAAAATACATAATCCTTCAAAAAATGTGTATGATATATAATATTCTTTTACATACAACTCTATTTTCCTATTAGGTTGCACCTATGTATCTGATGGCAGCCTGGCTGGGTGTACTATGGGTGTGACAAGCTGGAACTTCATATGCCATTACGGGCAAGAAGAGAATTAAACACAGACTTGGGTTGTCATCGAAGAGGGTAAGGGGAGGGACCTTACATGGACACCTAGCCCATTAAGCAGTTCTAGTATCCCCTTAGAAAATGTCTTCAGAAAAGAGCCATCTGTTTTTTGCTTTATTTTTGTTTTTGTTTTTGTTTTTCCTGGGCATAAAATGATCTTGACAGCTCTGTTAATGGGTAGCAATTAAGAGGAAGGACTATTCTTCTTCTTTTTTTTTTTTTT
>NW_006203646.1:5809386-5855127 GCF_000334495.1 Tupaia belangeri chinensis
ATGGCCACGCCGCAATCCCTTCTCCATTCTCCTCTTGGGATCTTGGGCACACAAGCACACGTGCCTGGCGTGAGTTTAAGCCACTGGGTCCAGGACTCGAACCGCGGTGGACTACATGTGAGTCCAGTGACATAGCCATTACGCTAACTGCTGGTCCCACAACATGATTCTTAATATCTTAAACTGAAAATATAACAGATGTTTGTCAAAGAGCATGGATATATAATTTTGGAATAGCCATCCAGTGATACTGATTAGAAATAAAAGTGTATAATGTAATAATATACTTAATAATAGGAGGGAATCTCAAAAACCTGATAAATAAAAGAAGTCAGAGGGACCAGCAGATGGTGTAATGGTTACATCACTGGACCCTTATGTAGTTGCCCATGGTTTGAGTCCCAGACCCAGGGGCTTAAAATTCATACCAGGCATATGTGCATACATGCCCAAAATCCTGAAAGGAGAATGGAGGAGACAGGACTGCAGCATGGCCATCCCCCTTGGGGCGGGGTATTTTCTCACTTTCTGTCTCTGTCTCTCTGGTGAGTGAATGTGCCCTATAACAGAAATCTCTCTTGAAAGAAAGAAAGAAGGAAAAAGAAAAGAAGCCAGAGACAAAAAAACATATCCTGTACAGCCATTATATGAGTTCTAAATGAAGCAGTATCCACTACACTATGGATGTGCTTCATCTCGACTGAGGCAGTAATTACACAAGGGCATACATTAATCAAAATTCAGACTTCATATCAAAACGTTTTTAAATTTTATTATATGTAAATGACATCTTAGGAAATTTGCTTATAAAAATAAATAGGAAAACTATATTGTAGCTGGTGAGATTTCCTTAGCTATTTTATAAGTAATAGAACCACCATAAATTTTGTCTCAAAATTATTTTTGTCTCATAAATCTTGAGACAAAATTTATGTACAGTTAAAATGACCCTTGAAAAGTCACTAGGAATGTGTCCAGTATTTCACAAAATATCATAAAATTCTTCTTCTACGGCAAAAATCAAATTCATCATATGGAATTGTTACTTTAAGTATTTTTTGAGAGGTTTTTGCTATAGGGTGTGTGTGCTTGCCAGAAAGACAGAGAGAGAGAGACAAAGAGACAGAAAGCGAGAAATCACCCCCCAGGGGTATGGCCACAATGCAATCCCTTCTCCTCCATTCTCCTCTTGGGATCTTGGGCACACACGTCCACGCGCCTGGCATGAGGTTACGCCACCAGGTCCGAGACTCGAACTGCGGTCAACTACATGGGAATCCAGCAATGTAGCCATTATGTCAACTGCTGGTATTAAAAATTTAAGTATTTTTAATTTAGTATTACAGTAAGCATGTACTTACATAGTGAAGTCTGACCCAATACAATGAGATGACATTCTGAAAAGTATAAAAGAACTGAGACCTACTAAATTCTCTCACATTGCTGACTGTCTAGAACATGTTCCCAATAAGTAGAAGGACAGTAAAATTATTTTTTTCAGTATTGCTGTCAACCATATATAACTAAATTGAGATAAGTTAAATGTATATGACATGGCGCCAGCAGGTGGCATGGCAGTTAAGGCACTGGATTGCCCAAACTGCAGTTCCAATCCCAGACCTGGCAACTTTCTTACTTCCCTTCTTTCTCTGTGTCTTTCAGTTGAGCACAGTGACCTATAGAAAATTATAAAATACATAATCCTTCAAAAAATGTGTATGATATATAATATTCTTTTACATACAACTCTATTTTCCTATTAGGTTGCACCTATGTATCTGATGGCAGCCTGGCTGGGTGTACTATGGGTGTGACAAGCTGGAACTTCATATGCCATTACGGGCAAGAAGAGAATTAAACACAGACTTGGGTTGTCATCGAAGAGGGTAAGGGGAGGGACCTTACATGGACACCTAGCCCATTAAGCAGTTCTAGTATCCCCTTAGAAAATGTCTTCAGAAAAGAGCCATCTGTTTTTTGCTTTATTTTTGTTTTTGTTTTTGTTTTTCCTGGGCATAAAATGATCTTGACAGCTCTGTTAATGGGTAGCAATTAAGAGGAAGGACTATTCTTCTTCTTTTTTTTTTTTTTGAAGAGATTTTTGTTATAGGGCATGTGCGCTCGCCAGACAGAGACAGAGAGATAGAAAGGGAGAAATCACCCCCCAGGGGGGATGGTCACGCCGCAATCTCTTCTCCTTCATTCTCCTCTCGGGATCTTGGGCACACACGCACGCACACACGCCCAGCATGAGTTTTAAGCCACCGGGTCCAGGATGCGAACCGCGGTCAACTACGTGGGAGTCCAACGACATAGCCATTATGCTAACTGCTGGTTCCCAAGGAAGGACTATTATTCTGACCACATTCCAAATTCCAAATTTTAATTAATCCCTTCATTTTGTTCTATTCCCCCTTTTTCTCCAAACTGGTCATATTTCCCAATTTTAGGACCTCCACTGAGTGAGTGGTTTTCTGATTACTGACCAGCTTTATTTATTCAAAAAATTTGATTTTCCCTGTATATCTTTCAAAGATATTTTAAAATCAAATTACTATTCATCCTTATCCCATCCTTTTTTGCCACTTGGGGTTTAACTATTAAATATAAAGAAACGGAAACATTTGCTTGAGTTCGGTCCTATAGCTTCAAGTAAAATACCAGATATAAATGCTTAGAATATCATTAAAAGTCAAAATATTTATGGGACCAGCAGATGGCATAATGGTTAAGTCCCTGGACTCCCATATATTCAACCATGGTTCAAGTCCCAGAACTGGTGACTTAAAACTCACACCAGGTGCATGTGCATGTGTGCCTAAAATCCCAAGAGGAGAATGGAGGAGAAGGGATTGAGGCCTGGCCATCCACCCTGGGAGGTGGTTTCTCACTTTCTGTCTCTCTGTCTCTCTCTGTCTCTCCAGTGAGTGTATGCGCCCTATAGCAGGAAAAAAATAAATAAATATTTCTGGTTGTTTCTTACTAGAGTGTGAGGTTGGTGAGACTGAAAAGGAGAACAAGACTACTCCAGCAAAGCACTGAACAGGGTTTACTATAAGGTAAACTCACATTCGGAAGAGGGCTGGGTGGATGATGACCCGAAGGCACTCACAGTTTCAACTTCATGCTTTATTTGCTACTTCATGTTCCTTCTTCCATTGCCTCCCTGATGCTTCCACCCCGAAGAGAACAGGGCTTTTAAAAGGAATTTAAACAGGCCACACTTGCGGTGGGAGGTTGTTATCTCTGAGCTCTCAGAGTGAATCTACCTTACCATAGCCCAGCTGGGTCAGAGAGGGAACCAGCCTGTGGAATAGAGCAGAAAGGAGAAATGGAGGGCAAATTAGGTGTGTTCAGTCTTTAAGAAATAGGGCTAGGGACCAGCAGTTAGCGTAAGGGCTATGGCACTGGACTCCCATGTAGCCAACTGCGATTTGAGTCCTGGACCTGGTGGTTTAAACTCACGCTGGGTGCATGTGTGTGCGTGCCCAAGATCCCGAGAGGAGAATGGAGGAAAAGGGATTGTGGCATGGCCATTCCCCCTGGGGGGTGATTTTTTGCTTTCTGTCTCTCTGTCTCTCTCTGTCTGTCTGGCGAGCGCACATGCCCTATAGTGAAAACCTCTCCAAAAAAAAGAAATAGGGCAAGTCAGCCACAGGCCTACATTTCCTGTGTCTATAACCCCTTCATAGGTTATCTACTTGCTTTTATGGAACCTCAATCTGTATTTATGTGTACATATTATCTCCTAAAGGAGAAAGATACTGGGTCATAAGCTAGTTAAATTTAGGGTCACAATCCCCTCTATATCACTAGGGAGAATTTCTTTTCTTTTTTTCTTTTAAAGAATTGTTCTTATTTAACTTAATTTATTATTATTATTATTATTATTATTATTATTATTATTATTTTGCAGTTTGATCAGAGAGAAACAAACAGAGAGAGAGAAAAAATGGGAAAGCAAGCCACCAGGTCCGGGACTTGAACCACAGTCAGTCATGTGAGTCCAGTGCCTCTAATCACCACATCACCTGCTGGCTCACCCTAGGAAGAATTTGTAACTCAATCAATGGATAGACTTAAGTGGATCTAAACACATTTGGAAATTATATATAGACTATGTGTATTTATAGGTGGTCTTTTTTTTTCTTTCTGGAAAGGTAATCCATCTTTTCCTAATAAAAGCTAATAGACAGCAATGTGATAGAAAAGAAGATGTCAGGAAATAAATGATCAGATGAATGGACTATACTTCTGATTCTGGAGAAAGGAGATTTTGTCAGCTTTGCTATGAATATGAAGTGATTTTTCTTCAGACTTTTCCATATAGTTTGTTAGATCAACAACAGTGATATTGGGAACCAGCAGTTAGCGTAATGGCTATGTCGCTGGACTCCCACATAGTCGACCGTGGTTCGCATCCTGGACCCGGTGGCTTAAAACTCACGCCGGGCACGTGTGTGTGTGTGCCCAAGATCCTGAGAGGAGAATGGAGGAGAAGGGATTGCGGCGTGACCTTCCCCCCTGGGGGGTGATTTCTCGCTTTCTGTCTCTATGTCTCTCTCTGTCTGGCGAGTGCACACGCCCTATAGCAAAAAAAAAAAATAGTGATATGAAAATGTTATGTCAGAAAACACAATTGAGAGGGGTAGGTCACCAAATTTAGTTTTCAGGAACCAAACTGTTTTGAAAATAGGCTCTTAAAGAAAGAAACGTGTTAAAACCTGAAAAATATGCAGGGACATTAACAGTCATTTATATAGAAAGTTCAACTATAGAAAAAGTTACAGAGATATTGTATGTGAAGTAAAATGTGTAATAAATACTTCTTGGCTTCTGAAACCCAGTAAATTAAGCTGGTAGCTTGCTAAATTTTCTCAAAATTTTAAGACTCTCTGTCTTTCAACCAAGGAGTTATGCTCTAGAAATAAGAAAGGCAAAGAGCATCTAAATGTTTTCACTTTGGAAGTAATCAAGTCCTGACTTTTTAGAAAGAGTAACCTGGGCCAGCAGGTGGCATGGAGGTTAAGGCGATTGGATCCCAGATGGTCGACTGCAGAGTTCAAGTCACTTGAAAAGAACACTAGGCATGTGTGTGTGTGCATGCCTAAATCTCAAGAGGAGAATGGACAAGAAGGAATTTCAGTGTGGCTACTCCCCTGGGGGTGGGGTGATTTCTCATTTTCCCTCTCTCTTCAGTGAGCACACATGCCCTACAGCAAAACAAGCAAACCGAAAAAAAGTAACTGGAAGTTCAGAATAGAAAAATCTTCCAATCTAGGAATGGCATATAGGTTTCATCTTCCATGCTGGTATCAATTATTTTCTGGGGCAATGTGTTGGAAGGAGTCCAGGTCTCTTAAACTTAGACTGATTAGTTATGTCTGTAAGGCCATGGGGTAGTGGGTAGTAACACATTTACTGATGTTATACCTAGCCTAGTGAGAGTAGTGAGGGCTTTACTAAAGGCAGAAGAACACAGTGTGTACAGAAAAGTGAGTAAAGAATGTGGGTAAGCAGAAAATACAGATAGAAGACCACTGAAAGAAAATATATAGATGTAAAAACCAAAACAGGTAGAAACCATAAACAATGTAAGAACAACTAAAAGAGTAATAAAGCCAAAAAGAATCAATAAGGCATATCAAAACTAAATCTATTCTGCAATATATTAGGTTGTCAGGAAAGTCATGACACATTTTTCTACACAAACATGTGTCATGAATTCCCCAACGACCAACTATTTATCCACCTAACCAATGTCGGTTGAGTATCTACCATATGCCAAGCAGAGATGGAAACTAGAAGATGTGTTCAAGAAAACAGAAATCTCTGCCTTAAAATCTCGCATTTCATTAAGGGAGATTGACATATA
This sequence comes from Tupaia belangeri chinensis, assembly GCF_000334495.1. Taxonomy (NCBI): domain Eukaryota; kingdom Metazoa; phylum Chordata; class Mammalia; order Scandentia; family Tupaiidae; genus Tupaia; species Tupaia belangeri. Next base: position 5,815,262 of record NW_006203646.1, read on the forward strand.
CCCATGCTTATAAATAACCTTTCTTCATAGTATGAGTTATTATACAGGTTTGAGGAAAATGGAATAGAGTGTGTGTGTGTGTGTGTGTGTGTGTGTGTGAGTCCACACATGTTTTAACCTGGCAAATAAGACCTAAGTCTATACAAGATTGTGAACACAGCAGCAACTCAGATTTGGTTAAGTTTCAAAGGCCTTGGGTAAAATTCAGCCCAAGTAAACAAACAGTCTGCAAAACACAATGCTCCAGGGGAAAAATGCAAATCTCTTTTTCAGTAACTGTCAAAGAGACTATTTCTAAAATGGTAGCTGTTTGAATTAGAAACAAAAAGTAAAATAAAAGCAAAAAGATGCTACGACATTCACAAGCAGACTCAAAGAACATTAAAGCAGGTGTTCTTCAGTTGTGTAGAACCACAAGCTCTGAAAATACAGTTAGACCTGTTATACACATTTTAAGGTCCAAACCAAAGATCAGATCAGAGGATTTCTTATTCCAGCCAGGTGGCTTTAAGAGAGCTCTTTGACTGATTTTTTTTTTTCTCAGTTTTCCAATCCATGAAATGAGGATATTTTTTTAAGAGCCATCATTAAAGCTAGAAAAAAAATGATAGAATACCTCCAGGATATATTAATTGAAAAATGAGACTATATCCCAAATTAGACATTCCCAATAGTATTCCGAGATCTCATAATATAGAGGAAGTGTCAAAATTCAGCATGAAGTCTTTTACAGAGTTTATATAAAGTCTCTTTAGCTCAATCCGTTTGGACCATCATATTATATGTTTGGATTGACCCTTACAGATAATAACCACTCATGCACAGAGAGTATTGCTGTATCACAATTAATTACTAGTTCACATGTCACTGAATGAGACTGTTAATATTTACTGGGCTCTGGAGCACCCTCACCCTTATGTAACCCAAACACCCATTTTACATATAAGGAAATTGAGAGTCAAAGAGTAAATAGTTGTAATACAGATATCAAATGGCAAATCTAAGCACAACTTTTGGCTTAAAGTGGTGCTCTGAATACATTGGTTGTACAAAGAAACAAGCACAGCCAGCTGCAGAAAGCAATCTTCTGGATTCTCCAGCCCGGTTCTCCTCTTCTCACAGCAAAGCGTGACTTGGTTTTGCTGATCTTCTCATGTTTGACACTAAGATATTTATTATCTGAGACAAAATTTTAATGCATGATGAATTTCAGAAGAAAATTCAGTGACGGTTGAAGAAAATCATAAGAGAAGGCCCGTCATAAGACTTGATAAGTTAGCTACAGTTCTGCCGCTGTGCTGTGAGGCACAGAAAATATAAAAACCATCATTTCCACATCCAAAGGAAACAGAAAAGTGCTAACATAATCCACAGGAATACTGATTCCACAAAACCAGCCTGACTTTAGAAAAATAACCAAAAGGGAAAACTATCGACACACACATACACACACACACACACACACGCACACACACACGCACACAATGGCATCTGAAGGGTTATTCTGAATCCCCCACCCCCACACTCTTAAGTGATGACTATGAGAAACAATAATCAAAACTATCTGCAAAGCAGCCTTCACTTTCTTTTCCATGGTATTTCTTGAGGTGCTTCTAGACATGAACCAGATTGTTAATAGACTGACAAGTTCATCACTACTGGAAAAGCCCATTTTTGCAGGTTTTTAAATTATACTCAGAAATCGAGACTTTTAAAAGGACAGCTAGAATAAAACCTGAAGCTAAAGTCACATGAAAAAACTATTATGATAGTAACACAAACTCTGGAGGAACTCACACAAAGAAACTCAGTTCTTCAATATTCCCAAGACAATTAACCTTACTGGTATCTATGAAACACGCTAAATCGTTTCCGGTTCCTTTTCAATCACTCTGGACAGATAAAGCATAGCATTTACATTTAATGACAGTTTTTCCTCAACACAATTTCCTACATATTAATTAAACACCTTTCTTTGCCCTTGGCCAACAAGGTCCACTTCATTTAGAGGGTCCACATTCTTATAAGGAAAAATGGATAGAATTTTTAGAAAACAACAGAATCTTGTTTTCGCCTAAGTGACTACACAGGTATGCTCAGCATCTCAGAGATGCCACATACAATGGAGAACTATGTTATTCTTTTGCTTCGAAATGTCATTGTTCATACCATCTTTAAAGTTGGAAAGACAAGACGTTTATAGGAAACAGAAATGGATGATTATTCGTTGATGATTATGTGTATGGTATCTTTTTTTTTTTTTTTTTGGAGAGATTTTCACTGTAGGGCGCGTTCGCTCGCCAGACAGACAGAGAGAGACATAGAGACAGAAAGTGAGAAATCACCCCCCAGGGGGGATGGTCACGCCGCAATCCCTTCTCCTCCATTCTCCTCTCGGGATCTTGGGCACGCACGCACATGCGCCCGGCGTGAGTTTTAAGCCACCGGGTCCGGGACACGAATCACGGTCGACTACATGGGAGTCCAGCGACATAGCCATTACGCTAACTGCTGGTTCCCGTGTATGGTATCTTCAACTGGACTGGTGTGAAGTGTATTCATGTTGGGTAAGTTCACTTCACAAGTAGTCACGTTGCATAGTGACTGAGTGTATATTATAAACAAGCCAGCCAGCCAGCCCGCCCCAAACAGGAGCTCACCATTTATAGAGGGGCTTCTACAGAGCCAGCACATGTGTGCTTCACAACCAGTTTGTTTTAATCCTCACTGTGTATCAGGTAAGTATGAGATTCATCGCCATCCTGATATTTCAATGAAGAAACTAAGGCTTGGATCAGTTCAGTGCCTTGCTATTGCACAGATACCTAGAAAATGGAGGAGCTAGGACCTGAGCAAAGGTGGTCTCACTCCAGGCATTGCGCTCCGCCAAGTACACATGTTTTCTTGACTGGCCATCTCACAGTTTCCAGCACTACTGTTTATATCCTATTCCATGAACAAGAAGGATCACTCTAAGAAGACAAACTGTATTAGAGTACTCTGAAATTATAATCCTTGAGGACAGGAGTAGTATTTGCTAGCAACTTTATTTTCTTTATTTTTTGGAGAGGTTTTCGCTATAGGGCATGTGTGCTCGCCAGACAGACAGAGAGAGACAGAGAGACAGAAAGCGAGAAATCACCCCCCCAGGGGGATGGCCATGCCACAGTCCCTTCTCCTCCATTCTCCTCTTGGGATCTTGGGCACGCATGCACACGCGCCCAGTGTGAGTTTTAAGCCACCGGGTCCGGGACATGAACCGCAGTCAACTACGTGGGAGTCCAGCAATATAGCCATTACGCTAACTGCTGGTTCCCAATTTTCTTTTTTGCTAGAGGACACATGCACTTTCCAGAGACTGAGAGATAGGGAGGTGAATAAAGCAAACTCCCCATCCACAGAGCACAGTCACGCTGCAATCCCTTCTCCTCCATGTCCTCATCTTGTTAGGATTTGGGGTACAAGTGTTTTCCAAGCTGCCAGGGCCAAGATTTGAACCTATGGTCAGCCATGTGGTATCTCATTCTCTTAACAATAAGGTCATGGAACTGACCCTGCTGGTAACTTTTTATCTCCCCAAAGTTGAGAAAAGTACTAATGACAGCTACTTTAACTTTTATTTTCATTACTTTTATTTATATCAATTATTGTATTATTTTTAGAGCTTAAATGCAGTAACTAAAACCCCAGTAACTTTGCTTATGGGTTTCTAAAAATGTTTTTCCTCTTTTAATATAATACATATGTACATGTATATATGCATGTATTTGTATATGTATAGCATGTATATATATATATATATATGTATGTATGTGTGTGTGTGTGTGTGTGTGTATAAAGTATACACACACTAATGCATATTTATCATTAACGTACATCTTAACTAGTGTTAGACATGAGATTTTTACAAACTTTCTGACTTCAGAGATAAAGGAACTGGGTTAGAGTGGTTTTCAAATTTTAGTAAAGTATATGAATTACCTGGAGAACTTGTTGAGAAACAGACTCCTAGACTTCCTACCAAGAATTTCTGACTTAATAAATCTGGGGAAGGGCCTGAGAATTTGCATGCCTCACAAGCTCAGATGATATTGATGTTGCTGGTTTATGGGCCACACTTTCAATGGCATTCACTTAGAAGAATTAAACAGATTTTCTGAAGTTTATATAGAAGCTTGATTGGAACTTTGCTTTGCTGTTTTGAAAGTCTAGTCCCATAGCTACTGTGTTATACTGCCTCCACTTGAAAAAAACAACCTGAAAAACCTGCCCAATGCATTGGACATAGGTGCCAGGAAGCATTATGGTAGATTGACGGCAGTAGCAGTGCCTCTTTTCCTTCTTCCTTCCTAGAAATTGGGTTCTGGTCTGTTAGCAGGGACATGTACTACGTATATGTATTACAGCTGAACCTAGCTCCATGATAAACCTGCACTGAGAAGCAGATATTCTTCACTCTGCATTCTCTGTCAGCAATTGGAAAGAGCTTTATTTTCCCCTCAACACTTGATTGGTGTCTAAACTAGAAACTTTTCGAAACCAAGTCCCTTAACACTAGTGAATTTATGTTTTACATAGTTGGCATGTAGCCAAATATTCTTGACAAAACACAGAAATTATGAATTAAAAATCACTGCTTCCAAAGCAAAGAACTGTGTCTTCAAAATCCCAACCCAACCCCCTAAGCTTTTCTGCCCTTTTAGGACAAGCAAAGATGAGCTTTTGAGCTTTTTCTTTCCAGTAGATCAAGGATATGCAGATAGAGAGAACAGCCCCACAACTTTCTATTACATAAAATGCTTCTACTTCTGCAAGGACTCAGAAAAGGTACAGTGTGTGTGTGTGTGTGTGTGTGTGTGTGTGTGTGTGTGTGTGTTTCTGATTGTTGAACTATATCTTTGGTCTGTGCAACCATATTAATGGGGAAAAAAATCCTGATTAGTGTTTATACTTAAACTGCTTTAAAGATGTCTTTTGACCCAAAGACAAAAATAACGTACCTTCTTTCCAAAAAAGAAAAGAAAAATTCCCCTGCATAAAGGAGGTGGATGGTTTGTTCAAAATGCTCTCCTCTCATGTTCAACACTCTCTCAGCACTCTTTTAGAGGTACTAGGAATGATTTGAACATGAAAACTCAATCATTTCTTCATTGGTGTTTGGGAATACTAGATAGAAAATATATGCGCTTCACCCTGAAAGGAAGTTCCATTCATGACCATCTAAAATCATACACCACACTTATTCCAGCAGTGAGAAATTCAGAGGTAAAATGACAGCATGCCCATAGGTGTAACTTATTTTATCTTCACCAACTCTGCACCTCTAGCTTGCACAGTTACATGACAAATGGGAGGCCTAGGGTAGCAGGAAAAAGAAGCCAATCCCACACCTTAGCTATTTTGTTCTCCCAGTTCTCAGAGGCCTTGAATTATGAGGGATTTCCCCCCCTTCCTTCCTCCCTCCCTTCCTTCCTTCCTTCCTTCCTTCCTTCCTTCCTTCCTTCCTTCCTCTCTCCCTCCCTCCTTCCCTCCCTCTCTCCCTCTCTCTCTCTCTCTCTCTCTCTCTTTCTTTCTTTCTTTCTTTCTTTCTTTCTTTCTTTCTTTCTTTCTTTCTTTCTTTCTTTTTTTTTTTATTCCTGCTTGGTTGTTTGCTTGCTGGCTGGCTTTCTTTTCCTTCATTCCTGCCTTCCTCCTTTTCTCTCTCTCTTTCTTTCTTTCTTTTTGGAAGAAGATTACAAGAGCATCAAGTGAGATCAATGAAAATTTCAGAGACAGCCTCCAATTTGCCTGGACATGCCATGTGGTCTTGAGTTTGAAGCCATTTTTCCTAGCGCTTTAAATTAGCAGTGAATGTGATCCTACAACTCTATACAATAGACGAGAAGAGAGACTTAAATTCTAATAAGTCTGCAAATGAGACTGGTTCCTGACCCTTCCTTGCTACACAACCTCAGAAAACCTTTTTACTTATTTCTCTCTCCTCTGGTTTATCAGAACCAGAACAGAAATCCCTATTCCAGATGGTGGTTGTGAATTATGTACTTATATTTTCTTTTGAAACTCATAGCACAATGCCTGACTCACAATAAACACTCCACAAATGATAACTGTAAGCATTTTCTCTCTCTCTCCTTCCTCCATCTGTCCGTCCCTCCTGACACTGTCTACACACACACACATGCATATATATACACATACACACACATACATATACAGATAGGGAAAAGGACCTTAGGCTTCCCTCAACAAATTTTACATATATATGTGTGTGTGTGTGTGTGTGTGTATGTACATGTATATATATGTGTGAGCATATATATTTAGAACATATTCTCATATATATAATATGTGTGTATATAAATACATGCATAACATATATATATATTTGTAATTTGTTGATTTGTTGATTGGTGTCTACTTGTTATTACCATGGTGGCTATCATTATAAATAGAAAAAAAAAGTTGAGACCTTATAACAGCTTAGAGTTTGATCCAGCATAGGTTGGTGTCCAAAAGAAATACAAGAAAAAATTCCCCTAAAGACCTTAAGAAATGACAAAGCTTTGCCAGAAATCTTCTGTGAATATCGACTATAGGGATAAATGGTTTATTACACAGCATCATGTCTTACTTACCTCCTCACTTGAAGTCTTTTATCACATAAGTATCTAGCCCAATTTCTCTTCTCTATCAGAGGAACCTGCACAAATCTAGCAGCATGCTTTGTTTTACTGCTCTCTGGACACCTCTTTATTATTGAAAATACAGCCTTCCTTCAGTTTCTTCATTTTACCTTTCCTACCTACCATGTCTGCTACCACAGCTGACAAACTTATTGTAAAAGAGAGGTCTTTACTTATAAGAAGGAAAGAACAATGAAAAAGAAAAACATGGGATAAAGAGAACAGGCCTTAAAAAGTATTAAATATCTTTAAACGTATCACAGGTGATTTACAAATGAAGCTATTGAAGTCTCAGGTCCATACCTTAGCAGTCCTAATCTTGAATCTTGGACACAAGTTTCAGGACAACATTGGGATTGAGATAGTCTCCTCAGGTCACCACCAAAGGGGTCATTAAATTAGGCTCCAGTACAGCTCTCTCCAAGTCCCTGAGGATGGAGGTTTCTTCAAAGTCTACAAAATCATAAGAGAAATAAGAGACATATCAATAGAAGCAAAAATAAGACAGAGTGATATTAAATTCAAGACTGTTGGGTTTGGAAAGACAGAAAAGAAGATACTTTATTTTGCTTTTCTTTTAAAGTTTATTTTTTCCATGAGTGAGTAAGGCAAAGAAAAAGAGAGAAATACAGCACTTCCAACAAGGTTCCAATGATGCTATCCTAAGCCTTCGGCCAGCCTTGGAGCATGGGTAACTGCATGTCCAGGATATTCAGAAAGGTCTCTGGACTTGAACCAAGAATCATTTTGTGTGGCATTGCGTTGCAATGTTGTGTTTAACTGCTGTGCCATCTTCTGGTCTCAGGACAGAAGATTACTTAAATTCTGATTGACATAAAAATATATAATGGTTAAATGATGGATTCAGTCTTGACTGAATCAAAAAATCATTAGAAAGAAAAGCCATAGTATACCATGTCAAGGCTGGGAGAACTTTTAGGATATAACTAGTCAAATTTGTTTATTTAACTTACAGAGAAACTGAAGATCAGGGAGCAAAAGCAATTTTGCCAAGATGATTCATTACCTGTGACATATTTTAATCAGTGAAGTGAGCAAACCTTCAGTAAACAAAACAACACACTGAACAGTGGTCCATGATAAAGTGAGACAGGGAACAATCATCATCTTGAAATACTTCTCTCACTTGGCTTCTAAAATGCCAAACTTGCCTGTTACCCTTAGCTACTGCATCTTAGCTTCCTCTGCTAGATCTTTTCAGTCTTCCAATTAACATAAGGGCATCTTGAGACTCAGTTCTGAGTCTCTTCTCCATGTACACTCTCTCACCAGTGAACTTCTTCCATTTCCACGGTGCGAGATACCATTTATACACTGACAACACTGAGCCTAGTCTCCAGACTCAGATGGCTCCCAGAACTCAAACTCCCCTATCAACTGACTATTCAACAGCTTTGCATAGAACCAACAAACATGTCAAACGCCACATGCCCAACTCAAGTTTTGGCTCTATCTCCACTACCATCAACTCCCTCCTGAAATAAGGAAAGCCCGCACCCTTTCTAGTTTATTCTTTCTAGTCAATGGTAATTCCATTCCCCAACTGATCTATTCCAAACCCTCCAAGGCAACCTTGATCTCTCTCTCTCGCAGTGCTTTCTCACCGCCTCACTTTCACACACCATCAGCAAATTAGGGTGGCTCTACTTTCAGAAAAAGTCAGCTATGGAGCATTTCTTCTCACCTCTTTTATACCATCCTCATTCGGGCATTTTTACAGATCTATGTGGCTGCACAGTAGGCTCTCTCAGGCTCACCCAGACACCAAGAAAGAACAATGCCTTGCTGCTCAAATCCTTCTGCCATACCAGAGTTAAAGTCCGAGTTGTTTCAGTGGTCAAATACATCCTGCACGATGAAGCTCAGCTACCACTGTCCTTGGTTCCCACTCCTAATTAATTCCTCCACGGCTACACTTCTTTCTCTACACTCTTCCTCTTAAGAGTATGGTGTGGGACCAGCAGTTAGTGTAATGGCTATGTCTATGGACTCCCATGTAGTCAACTATGGTTCGAGTTTTGGACCCAGTGGTGTAAACTCATGCTGGGCACGTGTGTGTGTGCCCAAGATCCCAAGAGGAAAATAGAGGAGAAGGGATTGCAGCATGGCCATCCCCCACTAGGGGTGATTTCTCACTTTCTGTCTCTCTGTCTTTCAGGCAAGGACACATGCCCTATAGCAAAAACCTCTCCAAGAAAAAGAGTATGGTGCCACCTCTAACTCTATTTGAAACCTTGGGATATGCCAATCCCTTTATTAGGAGCACTCTTTTCTCCTCACTATTTCGTATCTGTGCTGAAATGTATATCTTATAATTTACCCTATTTAAATTTGTAAACACTTATTACATTTCTCTTCCTGCTTCTCTAAAACCTGGGGAAGTCTTTCTGACCTATTCCATGTTGCTCGCTCATTATCTGATTTCCCACAGTAAAATATAAACTCCGTAAAGGCAAAGGATGTTATCTCTGGTGTCTATGGACTCCCATGTAGTCAACTATGGTTCGAGTTTTGGACCCAGTGGTGTAAACTCATGCTGGGCACGTGTGTGTGTGCCCAAGATCCCAAGAGGAAAATAGAGGAGAAGGGATTGCAGCATGGCCATCCCCCACTAGGGGTGATTTCTCACTTTCTGTCTCTCTGTCTTTCAGGCAAGGACACATGCCCTATAGCAAAAACCTCTCCAAGAAAAAGAGTATGGTGCCACCTCTAACTCTATTTGAAACCTTGGGATATGCCAATCCCTTTATTAGGAGCACTCTTTTCTCCTCACTATTTCGTATCTGTGCTGAAATGTATATCTTATAATTTACCCTATTTAAATTTGTAAACACTTATTACATTTCTCTTCCTGCTTCTCTAAAACCTGGGGAAGTCTTTCTGACCTATTCCATGTTGCTCGCTCATTATCTGATTTCCCACAGTAAAATATAAACTCCGTAAAGGCAAAGGATGTTATCTCTGGTATCCTGCTAGAGTTCAAACACTTCACTTACAGATTAGCACAAAAGTGGATCTCAAAAAAATATTTTTTGAATGACTGAATGAATGAACAAAGAGAAAGGTTAAGTAAACCTTTTCAACATCACTCAGCTAATAAATGATTCAGCCTGGTATGAACCCAAAACATTCATCTTCAGCATTCTTAACTATTTAACTCTGACTACATGAATGTCTTCTGGTGTTGAGTTTAGGTAAAAGTCTGGATTGACTAGCATATGATACAAGACGTACATTATAGATATTTGTGGCTCTGCCAAATTGAAATCCCCAAACTTCTTAGAAACACCTAAAGACTATGTATTGCATAATTGGGATGGCCTTGTTTATATCCTAATATTGTGATTCCATTGTTACTTCTAAGATGTCTTTCTCATTTTTCTTGGCTGTTTCTTCCATGCCATTATTTCTTGTCTCTCTCTCAAATCTGAATCTGTGTCTTACAAGAATGGCTATAAAGAAAAGTAATCAAGGGATAAATAAGAGTAAGGATAAAGCTGGTTAGAGAAAAGGTATGAGGCAGGTATCAAGGGATTTTGAGTCTAATTTGGACACCAACTTGATGTCCGTCTTCAGGAATGGTCCCCTTTTCTCCCTGGGAGACTGTTCACTGGACGAAAATACGTGCCCTCTAAGATTTTTTTTGGCTCACAAAATGGATTGTTTTTCTTTTCTGTTAATGAAAGAATACCTTAGTATTAATAACCCAAGATTGGCTAAAAATAAGGTGCAATGTTAAAGAACTAGGCTTTGGGATGATCATAAGATTCATAATCTGGTTATAATACTGGGAACTCTTTTTTTTTTTTTTTTTGAGAGTTTTGTTTTTTTGTTCTTTTTGCTATAGGGTGCATGTGCTCGCCAGAGAGACAGAGAAAGATAGTGAGAAATCATCCTCCAGGGGGGATGGCCATGCTGCAATCTCTTCTCCTCCATTCTCCTCTTGGGATCTTGGGCACTCACACACACACACATAATGTGAGTTTAAGCCTCTGGGTCCGGGACCTGAACCGTGGTCAACTACATGGGAGTCCAGTGACATGCCATTACACTAACTGCTGGTCCCAACACTGAAAACTCTTGGCCAAGACATTTAACTCCTCTACGTATCATATTTCTTTTCTACAATATAAGTGTGAGATGATAGAAATACCTTTTCTTCCAGGATGTTTGTGAAAATGAAATGTGGTCACATAGATAAATCATTCATTACTGTGCATGACTTGAGTACCCAATGAATGTTTGCTGCTCTTAATATTTTTTATTTTTATTGTTACAGTTTGACAACATGCCATGTCACAAGTTTCCCCACCTTATTCTCTCTCCCCACAAGAACCTGAATTGTTTCCAATTTTTGTCATGGAATTGCTTTTGTGACCTTTCGTGACTTTAGGCAACTTTGTTTGGACTGCCTCCAGGCTCAGATGTAGACAGTTACCCCAATTGCTCCCACATCCTGGGGCAGATGGCAAAACTTTGTAACAAGACAAAGTCAGGTTTTTTGGTTCATTTCTTGTCCTCTTGCAGATACCCAGCAATTTGGGGATGATCTTGGCCTTAGTTTAGGAGCAGGCCGATAATTATCAAGGCATGGTCTACAATTACTCTTGCATTCCTAAGCCAAGAGACACAACTTTGGAAAGCAAACAATGCTGTAATTCAGCACAATGATATATGGAGTTATTAAAGAAATTCTGCTGACTGCTTTGAGAATTCAAGTCTCCAGTCTATCCAAATGCATCTTTCTTTCTTTTTTCCTAACTGATACTAAAAAGAAAAAAAAAAAGTCTATGTTCAGGTAGCAACAACATAAAAACATGTCACCTACCTTTCAAGTTTAGTTACACTCCAACCTAATAAGTAGTTAAGATGCTTCAGGGAAAAGTTACTTAGAATCTATTCTAAGTCATTTGAGGACACTGTCAGAAATGCATTTACTCAACAAATGTTTACTGAGTACATAATATTTGTCATGTATTTTGTTAAGGACTGGAGATATGGCAGGGAATAGTAAAGACTTTATTTCTACCTTCAAAATGCCTTCATTCCAGCAGTTTTTCTGTGTCTTTTGTAATCTCCTAGCTTCTACCTAGATATGGGGAGACATGACAAACTCCAACAAAGTTGTTGATTCTCCCCAGTGGTGATATATGGTGTGCTGACATTATCCTAATTTTTACTTGCTAGGAAGACAGTTCTCTACTTTTTCATTTCTTGGGAGACTAACTCATTTCCTTAGTTTGCTCTCCAACACATACCACTTCTGAGTTGATCCTTGTTTATTTCTCACCTTCATTAAAGAAACAAAGTCTTCCCTAAATCCAAAAATACACTGTCCATTAACAAGATATCACATGGTACAATATTAGGACACAGGAAGACACAGCTTCCCACATTAACATTTGTTGAGAGATTTTTTTCAGTAAGGCATGTGCACTCGCTGAAGAGATACAGAGAAACAGAGAGACAGAAAGTGAGATATCACCTCTGGGGGAGGGGGGGAATGGCCACTCTGCAATCCCTTCTCTTCCATTCTCCTCTTGGGATTTGGGGCATGCACGCACATGAGCCCAGCATGAGTCTTAAGTCACTGGGTCCAGGACTTGAACCATGGTCGACTATGTGGGAGTCCGGTAATGCAACCATTATGTCATTCGCTGGTCCCACATTTTCAAAAGCCTTGGCAACTGTAAAGAGATTAATGCTATCATACAGTTAAATAACTGAGAAAGCATATACTAGGAATAACATTAAAGGGAATAATGTCAAGAAAGAACAATGTAGATCTTAAATCACTGGTGTCTGCAGGAGTAGAGCACTAATCATACAAGTGGGTGGCTTTGCTTGTCGGGCAGCCGTGAACACTTCAGAGAATATGTCATTTTTCAAGAGGTATCAATTAGTATCAAGCAATGGCAGAGTGTGAACCACACCTCTCTAATAGTTAGGCTCTGTTAAAAATGATTCCCAGCTATAAAGTGCACGTAGACACGGATTCACAGATACACTGCCAGACATACTCAAAAGAGGCAGGTATCCAGAGAAGACATAACCAGGGGGAGGAGTAGAGGTACATAAAGGTAATCAGGAACTCTAAAACAGATCTCGAACAAGAGTTTTGTGTGCAAGTGTACTAGGTGAAAGGATGAACTAAGAACTTAACTCTAACTATTCATTTAAATTTAAAAGTATGGTTTAGGTTTAGGTCCTATGGGGAGTTAGAGAAGCACAGCTAAAATTACTTACCTCTCAGGGAGAAGTATAATTATAAATATAGAGCATATGTATATCATAAAATCGTTTCTCTCTTTCTTACACACAGCATTCATGTTGCCAGTAATATTACTGTGTATTATTTCCATTTGCATAGAAGGAAATTGAGGCTTGGAGACACTGAGTAGTTGGATTGAAATCACATACTGAGAAAGTGACAGAGTCAGTATTCAAACTTAGAACTGACCCTAGAGCATGCTAGCATTCACCAAGCATGCTGACCATCACACTTTGTTCTTGCCTGGGTTTTAGTTCTGATTAAACTGTATTCTAACACTCAGAAATGCCACAATTGGAACTCCAGAGGGAGAACTCTGTCTCCCAATAATATAGTTGAACACTAACCCAGCCCAGTCTCTGCTGAGGAGCTTGAAAGCACCGAGATATCCACAGAAAGGGCACATTTCTTCAAAGCCACAGAGGAGGTCACAGCACCTACTGGAACAGTTGCTTCCTGAGGAACAGTGAACCTCGCACCAAGTCACCGGTGGTGGTCAGTCTTGGCTCTAAAATAATGATTGCGTTTTCTACCAGCTGGTATTACTAAACCAATGTTGGGCCTATAAAACATAAAATACTTCAGATATCTAGGTGCTGAACTGTAACTGGGATCACCAGTTTGGCCTGGCTAAATGTTGAAGACCTTGCCTTCTGTTTATTTCTAGTCTGGACACCAAATACTAAATGGTGACGGAAAAACAATAAATAAATAAATAATCAATAAATAAAAAATCTGTGCTACTGGATTTTGAGAATCATGGGTAACATCTGATGACTTTTAGATACCTGATTTCTTACCAATGCATTAACACTTTATTTTCCTACCTGGTCAAGCTTTTATGTTTTTTAATTTTAATTAATTTAATTTAATTAACTAAATTAAATTATTTTTTTTTTTTTTGCCATAGGGCACATTTACTTGCCAGAGAGACAGAGACAGAAAGAATGAAAATCAGAAATCACTCCTCCAGGGTGATGGCCATGCTAGTCCCTTCTCCTCCATTCTTCTCTCAGGATTTTGGGCACTCACTCACATGTCTGGTGTGATTGTCAAGTCACTGGGTCCAGGACTTGAACCATAGTCAGCCATGTGGGAGTCCAGCACCTTCACCACACCACCTACTGGCCCTCTAGTCAACCTTTTAAGTAGAGTGGAAATGAAAGACAGTCTGGGATTCTAGAAAATTTATTGGTACCTGGACTCATTGCCTATCTGTAGACTTCTTTGGGAGTTAATTAAGCCTTATAAAATTCATGAAGTGGGTCAGACATGGATGGAACATAGATAGTAACAACCACGGTGGCCCACATCATGTGCTTTCAAAATTGAGTGTACATACATGGATAGATATCTCTCTATCTGTACCTCCTACTCTGACATTTTCTATTTTAGATATATGGAAATACAGATCTACCCTTTGGCTTAGGAAATTGATCTTTGTCACCAGTGAAGCAGTCCTCATTTCCAGCCTAAGAATAAGAGTATATATGAGTTTTTTAAATACATCCACTCTTCACAGGATTCAAATATTCAGTCATATCGTCCCAAAAACTTCCATACAAGCCTGTGCACCAACACATCATGAAGATATCTTCTCAAATTGCAATGGCAGTGTGCTATCTCACATGACCTCAAACTCAAAAAACGGCTGACCTCACCACACTCTCCTTACTTGCCAATGTGAAAAAGCAGTTGGATCGTATGTTTAGACAGATCAGTGGTTAAATTACAGGGGCAATTTTGAGTAACAGCTTTCTAGATCTCTGTAGATACCTAACACAATTTTAAAAATTATAAGAATTGTTGGTATCAGTGAAAATAGATCAGCATCACCTTATCCCCCAGAGTGCCCACTCTGATCTGCTGTTCTTGGTGACACATGTAAGTCAAATCTATAATATTACAAGGCTGAGAACATAAAGAAAGTATACTCAGCAAAACCTTGTCATTCTAGAAGGCTGTCAACGAGGACACACTTTGCCTTGATACCATTAAATGCAAAGATAATACTAGTTGGAAGTATTAGATCCATGCCTGGGTTTCCATCCTGGCTCAGCTACCTGCTAGTGGTGTCCTTGGGTGTGTTATTTAACCTCTCAGTGCTTCATCTACAATATGAGTATCATAATAATACTTGCCTTAAAGGGTTCTTTGTGAAGATCGATTTTAAGACACCTAGAATAGTGTCTAGTGAGGAGTTAAATATGTGAGTATTTTCTGCTAATATTGTTAAATGATAGCTGGGGTTTTATTTTTGCTTTGATAAAATCCTTAAAAAGCAAAGTCAGCATATGTGCTACAGAGAAGAGGAAAGCAAAAAATAAAAACCCCACTAATATAGGACATATCTAGTCAGGACAAATAACCCCTTGAGAGCTGGATAGAAGTACAGAGAGGTGAAGATTTAAATAGAATCGCCTCTAGGGGTCTGGAAATAAAACAATGGTGTCATGTTTAGGTCTGAACTTTTTTTTTTAACCTGTTAAATAGTTTCAATAACACTTCAAGGATTGTAAGAGAAGAGAAAGACAATAGTATGTGTGACAGGTGTTTGTGCCTCACCTGCTACACTAAGTCACTGAGAGCACAGACTGCTTCTTTGTTGTACAGATTGAAAATGCAGTATAGAGCTTTTGCATAGATATATTATTGTACATAGACATAAATAAGTCATTTACTTGTGATACAAACTCAAAGAATCTGAGAATGAGAAGAATGCCATTACAGTACTGCCTAGTCTCCGTCATGAATGGAAGCATGATGAACTATTATCTTTATGGGTAATCCCTAAGAAGAGTCTCAGCAATGATTATTTGTTGAGTTTGTATGTGGCAGCCTCGTGTTGAGCTTTGTTTTCTCATGTAAACCTCCCAATAAACAGAAATAGGTAGGGAAGATGAAGGTTTAGAGCATTAACATAATTGCAACATCATGGAGTGTGCATTGGAAGGAACTCAGGAGAGTCTTGAGCCCAGGTCTGGTCTTCTAATCACTGTGTTATACTTTTCCCTGCTAAGCATTAAATTTGTCTGTCTCTGATAAACCTGGTAAATATGGACCTAGTCACAATGTGCAAGAGGTAGGACACTATGATATGAAACTAGAGCCATACGGTTATCCTGTCTTTGGAGACTAGACTGACCTGAATGGTCTAGGTGGAGTGGCACATGCCTATGATCCCAGCCAACTGGGAGGCTGAGGCAGAGGATCACAACATGGCGAGACTCCGTCAAAAAGTGCCTCTGTCTGTGTGTGTTTCTCTTTTGCACTCTTGTTTAAAAAATATATCCTGAACATCTTTTCCTAGCTTGTGTTTATCTTCTTGCATTGCTTATGGTACTTTATAAGGGGTAACTTTTCATTTCATAAGAGCAAACAGTTAACATTCCTAATATATAAAGATCTTTTAAAGATAAAAGGAAAGCTCTAGTAAGTGTCTAGAGAAACAGACGAGGGAATATCAACAAGAAGTTTAAAGAAAAAATAGAAATAGTCAACGTGGTCAGCAATAATTATAACATAAAAATGCAAATGAAGGATGAGATTAAACATTAAAAAATCCAAAATTAAAGTATCAATGATAATAATAACCGCATAGTATTAAAACAATACAGATCTATTTAAAGTCTATGAGTTCATGATTCTAAGGAGAAAAAAGAGAAAATCACTCATTGGTCATCTCTGGAAAGCGAGATTATTATTTTGAGAATAGTAAATAATAGAAAAACAAGCATTTACCCTGTCTTTCCTTGTATTCCATAATCAAATATTGCTAAAAACTTCTATTTGGGAAAGATTTACACCAAAAATAATAAAATTCAAGTATCAGTGTTGTGTAACCTCTAATAAAATAACAGATGGAGATGATAATTATCAATCGTTGCTGATAGAAAAGAAGGAGACGATATCATGCATTTCCTGATGGAAGTTCATAATTTCAATGATAAGAATCTACCTAGGCCAGCAGTGGCCTAGTGGTTAAAGGGAGCCACATCCCACATGGCCAACTGCATTCCAAACCTGCTCAGGCAAACATGCCAGGTACCTGTGCTTAAGTGCCCAGAATCCTGACAGGATGGACAAATGGAAGAGAAAGAATTGCAATGTGACTATGCTCCCAATGAGGATGCATTCTCCCTCTCCCTCTCCCACACTCTCTCTGTCTCTCTCTCGTGAGGGCACATACGCTCTGGCAATTAAAAATGTAACCAGAATTAGATCAAAGTGAAGTGCTGTCCTTAAATCCCAGTTTCAGGGAATTCGGGTGACTGAGGAATATTCTATACACAATATCACAGAGATGAAATCAGTAACATCCAGATAGCAGGACTCTCTGCAGGACAAACAACCCTATCATTGCCTCCTTCAGATACATTACAAAAGAAAAAGTTCCCTATGAATTAAAAGAGATTTAGGACATGTTACTCTCAAAATTGACTATCACAGATATTATAGTACATTGAGCTCAATAGGGACAGTGCCTTAGAAAACATGAGGCATTAGGCCCTGGGCAACTGTGCCTCTTGGAGGAAAAATAACTAAACACGGGCAAAGGACAGCCTATGAACCTGAGAGGAAAAAATGTCATCATAGGCATTCTTTGTGCAATTTGCCAGGAGGAGCCTAAGAAGTACCCAGATCCAGATGCCTTAGTCAACTTTTCAGAGTTTTCTAAGTACTCAGAGGGATGGAAGACCATGTCAGCTAAAGAGAAAGGGAAATTTGAAGTTATGGCAAAGGCAGACAAGGTTTATCATGAAAGAAAAATGGAAAACTTGTCCCTCCTAACAGGGAAACTAAAAATAATTTCAAGGATCCCAAAGGACCCAAGAGGCTTTCTTCAGCTTTTATTTTTCTCCTTCCCTGTTCTGAGTGTCACCAGAAAATCAAAAGAGAACATCCTGGCCTGGCCTATCCATTGGTGATAGGGCAAAGAAACTGGGAAAGATGTGAAATAACACTGCAGTAGGTGACAAGCCGCCTTATGAAAAGAAGGCTGCTAAGGTAAAGGAAAAATACGAAAAGTATCTTGCTGCATATCAAGATAAAGGAAAGACTCATGTCGCAAAATAGGGAGTTGTGAAGACTGAGAAGAGCAAAGAAAAAGAAGGAAGGAAAGATAGATTTAAAAAAGTAGAGAAGGAAGAGGAGGAAAATGAAAAGGCTCAAAATGAAGAAGAAGATGATGCATAAGCTATTTCTAGTGCAGGTGTTTTTCCTTCTCTATAACGTATTTAAGCCCCCTGGACACCCCACTCCTTTAATACAAAAATGTATACCAAAAAAAGAAAGAAAGTCAATTTGAAAGGATAGAACTTATTTTAATCTTATTTACAAAAAAAAAAGTAAGAAAAACTATAATTAGTTATTTGAAAAGTGACTAGGTAGTTGATGATATTAAAGAATTAGTAACATATTTGGTATAATAATATCTGTTGTATTCATAAATAGGAATTCACCTTTTAAAGATTAGTACTGAAGTACTTAAGGAAGAAGAGGTGCCATAGTTGGGAATATGCTCCAGTGGAGGCTGAGTGATATGTAAAATAAGACTGCCCAGAAACTGGTAATTTTTGGAAACTGGCTGTGGATGCATAGAATTTCATTACCTTATTCCCTCTACTTTACCATGTGCTTTAAATTTCCTATAATAAAATTAAAATAAAGAGAATTATTTGCCAGATATAAGTGCATATGGCATCTGTATGACAAAGCAAGTTTAACAAAATGGTAATAACAGCTATCTCTGAATGGTAGGACTGTGCACAAATTTATTCCTTTTAATTCTAAGGTTGTTTTCTTAATAAATGAGTGACATTTGCACGGAAATTGGAAAGTCATTTTAAGAATCATTTTTTCCATGAGAAGCTTTCAATGCTGACCATATTTTACTGTTTAACAACTGGAAATCTAGATTGTCCTCTTCGTGCGACTATTCCAACCATCTTGAGAGCTTTCTCTGCCCTGTGCACAATGGCAACCCTTAAGGATAAATTCATTGCACCAGTTAGAGAAGAAGAGGCAACAGTCCCCAACAATAAGATCACTGTAGTGGGTGCTGGACAAGTTGGTATGTCATGTGCAACCAGCATTCTGGGACAGTCTCTGGCTGATGAACTTGCCTTGGTGGATGTTTAGGAAGATAAGCTAAAAGGAGAAATGATGGATCTATAAAGCATCAGAGCTTATTTCTTCAGACACCAAAAATTGTGGTAGATGAAGATGACTTTATGACCACCAAATTCCAAGATTGTGGTGGTGACTTCTGGAGTCTGTCTAGGAAAGGGAGAATTGTCTCAACCTGGTGCAAAGAAACATTGGTCCTCAAATTCATTATTTCCCAGATTGTCAAAGACAGCCCTGATTGCATCATAATTGTGGATTCCAATCCAGTGGACATTCTCACTTACGTTACCTGGAAACTAAGTGGCTTGCCCAAGCTCCGTGTGACTGAAAGTGGGTGTAATCTGGATTCTCCTAGATTTCGCTATCTCATGGCTGAAAAACTGCTGCCATGGACGGATTTTGAGAAGACAAAATCCGTGGAGTAGAGTGAATGTGGCAGGTGTTTCTCTCCAGAAATGAGAACAGACGACGACAGTGAAAATGGGAAGGAAGTACATAAGATGGTGGTTAAAATGCCTATGAAGTCATCAAGCTAAAAGGATACACCAACTAGGCAACTGGATTCAGTGTGGGTGATCTCAGTGAATCCATGTTGAAAAATCTGTCCAGGATTCATCCAGTGTCAACTGTGGTGAAGGGGATGTACGGTATTGAGAATGAAGACTTCTTGAGCCTTCCATGTATCCTCAATGCTCAGGGATTGACCAGTGTTAGCAATTAGAAGCTGGAGAATGACAAGGTTGCACAGCTCATGAAGAGTGCAGATACGCTATGGGACATCCAGAAGGACCTGAGAGACCTGTGACTACTGAGGCCTAGGCTATAGAAATTTAAAAATGACAATGTGATTAACCATGAGACTCTACTTTCCATCTAGGTATTTGGATCACAGTTTGCTTTTCTTAATATGTGAATGTGGGCCCAGAGAATCAAAGCTTATGCTTGGTATAATGCTTACAATATGAGCCTTTGAACAAATAAAATTAACTCTTATAGTGTGACAAAACAAACAAACAAACAAAAAACCTGGGAATCTAATAATGCAAAATCTTAGGACTTGCCAAATATCGGTGGTAGGGACACAGGTATTTATTAAATAATTTTCCTTAATTTTAAAATAACATTTTATAATACAGTATTATAAAAGTTGAAAATGAAATGTCCTCTTATCCTTCTCTGTTAGGATATGTGAAATATTCTTTCTCCAAACTATATTCGGCAAGCAAAGTATCACTCAATATAAGTAAATTTTACTTTAACCATAAATTTAAGAAAGATTTCTGCAACCATTTTCAAAGACTTCTAGAAGAGATTCTAGGAATCTGTTCCATATACATGCCCATTTATGTTAGTCAATCTATGTATTTCAACATTTTGATGGCTTGTAATTCATTGCATCAAAGGCATTTTACTGCTTTTCAATTATTAGGAAATAGTCTTAATCATTCTGCTAAAAGTATTTCAAAGAAACTAATAGCTTGTCTTCTCACCCTGAAGCTTTTTAACCTGATGTAGTCCCACTTCTCTAATTTTGGAGTGATTGCCTGTGCTTTGGTGGTGCGGGGGGAGGGGGGGTCTTGTTTAAGAAGTCTTTGCCTACTTCAGGTCTCCAAGAGTTTTCCTTGTGTTTGTCACCAGTAGTTTTATATTTTAAGGTTTTATGTTTAGGTCATTGATTAATTTTGAGTTGATTTCTGTTAATGGTGAGAGACAGGGCTACATTTTCATTTTTCTGTAGTGGATATCCCATTTATCCAGCATCATTTTCTGAACACATCTTCTTTCCCTCACTGAAGTATCTTTTGCCCTTTTTCAAAAATCAGTTGGCTCTAAGTTTTTAGGTTTATTTCTTGGTTTTCATTTCTGTTCCATTGGTTTACCTGCCTGTTTTTGGACCAATATCATGCTATTTTGATTATCACAACTTTGTAACATATTTTGAGGTCAGGAAGTGAGATGCTTCCTACTATATTCTTTTTGTCCAGTATTGCTTTGCCATTGTGGAGCATTTTATGATTTCAAACACATTTTATTATTTTTTTCTATTTCTGTGAGGAATATCACTAGTAGTTTGACTGAAACTGCATTGAGCTTATAGATTAATTTGGGTAGGATTGACATTTTGATAACATTATTCTTTCATTCTAAGAACATGGGATGTCTTTCTACTTTTTTGTATCATTTTCAATTTCTTTTTTAAAGTTTTGCATAGTTTCCTTATAGAGGTCTTTCATGTCTTTGATTATGTACATATTTTATAATTTTGGGGGTGTGCATGAGATTGCTTTCTTCTATCCTCTCTTAAAAAATCATTTTTCCACCCTAAAATTCCCCTGATTGCCTCTAGTCACTCCTTCTTCCAAAATTCCTGGCAACTGCTGGTATTTTTTCTGTCTCCAGTTTTGTCCTTTCCAGAAAGTCATACTGTGGAATCATATAGCATATAACCTTTACACATTGGTTCTTTTCACTTAGTAATGTGCATGTAAGGTTCCTCCAGGTATGTTCATGGTTTGATAACTCATTTCTTTTTAGCAATCAATATTATTCCATTGCACACATGTATGTTTATTCATCTATTCACCTATGAATGGCATGTTGGTTGCCTCCAGTTTTGGGTAATTATGAACAGAACTATTATAAACCTCCATGTGCAGGTTTCTGTATGGACATAAACATTCCTCTCATTTGGGTAAATACCAAGGAATGCAATTTTTCTGAATCATATGGAAAAATGTGTTTAGTAAGAAACTGCCAAACTATCTTCCAAATATAGCCATATAGTGTTCTAATATTAAAAATTAGCAACTAAGTGAAAATCACACCAACCCATTTTACTTTGGAAAATACCTTAGGCAGGCAGCATGTTGAGACTGATATTTTATAATTCAAAAACCACTGAACTTGGTGCTGATCTGTGGCACAGTGGTTAGGACAGCAAGATCCCACGTGGCTGGCCCCATGGTTTGAGTTCTAGGCCCAATGGCTTGAGAAACATATGAGGCACAAGTGCGTGTGCCCCGAATTCCAAAATGATGAAGAAATGGAGAAGGGATTATGGTATGACCATTCCCTCTGGAGGGTTGCTTTCTCTTCTCCCTCTCTCTGTTCCTCTTTGATTTGCACATGTACCAGCTAGAAACAAACAAACAAACAAACAAAAACAATAAGCTCTAAATCCTGTGAGGTTAGAAAGCTTTCTAGTGTTCACTATATTTCCAATGATATCCCCAGCCTCTAGAACAGGGTTGGTACACAGTAAATTCTCATTAAATGTTCGTTGACTGAATAAATAGTCCAAATGGAAAAAAAAAGTCTCTCCTTTAGTTTTGTATTAGAGTTCTTTGTGTAGTTAAACAGTGAAGTGAAGACTCATCTTTAGAGAATGTTGTGTGAAAAATAAGCATTTTTAAACAATAGAATCTCACGCAAAGTCTTTGCCCCATAAAAAGTGTGAAGGCCTTGGACAGAGAGAGGCAAAATGGGCTCTACACTTTCTTCTTACTCTGGAGCATGTGCTCATTGTGTGGAACAGGACAGAATCCTTTACACTATTTAAATAGTTGTCTCTCTAGTTGCCATGCACGTACAGTTGAATTTACATAAATTAAATGCACATAAGCTGAGACTCGACTATAATTGCAAAACCACTGCATTAGAAATAAGCTTCCACTGAAATCACATTAGAAACCAGAAAGATTAAATTAGACTTAGAAACATATTTAGCCCCATCAAGAGGTAGATTACAGAAAGTTTATGAAACAGCACAGATACACATAGCGGGCCACACAGCACCTAATGGAACACCTTTACCCCCTCGACAAGGAGAGGGAAGCTGCTGACAAACTTCAAGGAATGGACTATGTACCATCCAAACCTTTAGTCTCCAGTTCTGCAGACAAGTGGCTGTGAAAACAAGCCATTCACCTATTCATCTGCTCTTAGTTTCCTAACTGTAAAAGAGGCATAATAATACTTTCTGTATATGGTTATTGAAAGCAGAGTGACTCTATATGGCATGTCTAGCCTTTTTCTCACTTGCCAAACAAAAGAAAACCAACATAACCATTCTCTAAGCCTAAGTAAGAAATATTAGAATTTATTCCTATCTTGTTACTGGTGTGTTGATCTTAAGCTATCCCCAAACCTTATGCTTCCCATCCACAACACAAGCTAAGATACTATTTAATATTTATTAAGAATCCACAGGGCCCTATGAATTACATAAATATGCCTTAGATGGCTGGCCATTATTTTTCCCTCTCCCTTCTTACCAGGAAAATGTGAAGCTAAATTAGTCACTTATCATAAAGTTCTCTGAAAACATTAAAGTCTAAAGAAATGCTTGATAATTGTTCTTAGCCATCTGGCACCAAGTGAGGCTCATGAACTTACATGAACCATTTGGTAAAAATCCAAAAACGTCTTTCTTAATTTTACATCTCACTTACTGAAAGTTCCAAGTTGAGAAATTTCTGAGGAGAAATAGCTTATAAAAAGAAAAACAAATGGATAAAACTTTGAACTTGTCCACATTCACAAAGAAAGGCTTACAAAACATCAACCTTAACCATGCAGTTTTCATTAGTGAGCCTAAAGTGGCAACATCACACCCCTTACCTCTCCAATGTATATGCACACAAACACAGAATCATACATAATACCCATTATAAAGAATAAATCATGCTTGCTTTTCTAAGTCTTTTCACATGATTAATAAGGCATCATCTTGGTGAGATACAAGCCAAAATGCCACTAAGAGGGCCAGTAGTGATGTGGCGGTTGGGGTAGTTGGATCCAACATGGCTTACTATGCGGTTCAAGTTTTGTATTTTGTAGCTTGAAAAACATGCTAAACGTGTGTGTACGCATGCCAAAAATTTCAAGAGGAGAATGGAGGAAAAGGAGAAGGTGGTGTTGTCATCCCCTTAGGGGTTGACTTCTTAATTTCCTTCATTCTCTGTGTCTTTCTCTCAGCAAGCCCAGTCACCCTATAGCAAAAATAAATTTAAGAAAAGAGGAAGAAGAAAAGATAAGAAAAAAAAGCCACTAAGCTCGTCAATGCCTTTTACATGAAGCATAGCACTAGATCTACTATGGATCTCTCTTCTTTCCTAGACTGACCTGGTAGAAGCAGATCGGATCTAAACTTGCCTGGGTTATTACAATAGCCTCCCAATCTTTAATTAATGCATCTTTGGCTGTTCTCAACCCATTGCCTACTCTATAGCTGGAAAGAACTTTTAAAAATAAACCATTCCTACTTCTCTGTCTGAACGTTTCAAAGGCTACTCTTAGAATAAAATAATCAATTCTTTGTATTTCCCTTTATTTTTTCTTCACAACAGGGTCTCACACTACAATTCTCCCTCAGCTTTTCCTACACTGTCAGGACCACTTGTACATGTGCAAAGTGCACAAGCAGGTAAACCAGGAAACTGAACTCCATCCTTCAATATAGCCTCCAGCATTAGAGGGTGTCGCATTACTGCTGTGCCACAATAGCTGGATCAAAATCCCCAATTATTAACAGTGCTCAGAAGATTCTCTGAGATCCAACCTCTTCTACTTCAGCAGCAGCCATCTTGTACCACATCCTCTATCTACTCAGTGAGCACCAGCCATGCTGGCCACCATTTCTATTACCATCAGGTGCCATGCCATGTCTGGCCTCAGCATCTTGAGCATCTCAGAAATAGAAGAGATAATTTTTGCCCTACACGTTCTCAAAAACAAATATGAAACCAGATTTGGGGTGATTTGTAAATTACTCTCCCCACCTTTTATAAGAATTTTATGAGAAGATTGAATGCAATGTTTTAGAGATATCCCAGAGCTTATTCATAGTACTTTCCTTCTTTTATTAGTATAAATATATCTAATTTGCTAAAAATATTTTCTAATAGATCTTTCACATCTAAGTGTTCCCAATTTTTCCTTGCCACCCCAAATCTCAGAAACCTCACATATTTACCCTCACAATTTATAAAAGCTAGCAACCTGGATGCTAAACTCACTCCTCAAGCAGAATGGGAATCAACTGAGCCACTCTCTTGGAGTAGTTAGAAGAACATTACTTATCTTTCAATGATTTTATGACAAGCTCCAGCTTCTGAAAATTACTGGATATTACTCTAAAAATAAAACATTACAGATAATTACCCCTCAGAATGGAACAAATCATTATATTAATTTGAAAAGTTATCTTGGATATGGGGGAGAGAGCACTCACTTGAAAAAAAAATCCAATATACATGAAAAAGCTCATTTCTGAGAGGAAATATGAGAACAAAAAAATTGTTTCATGTTTTCTGAAATTCATTTTGCTAATGCTAATAACCAATCCAATGCAGTGATATCCTTGAGCCCTGGAAAAGAATTATTGAAAGTATGTCACAGGAGAAGATGGGAAGAACATTATAAATGAGTGGAAAAGTATCTTTTTAATTTTGAAAGAAGATACTAGCTGATAATATTGGGAGTTAGGGACTCAGTATAATAAGGTATAATAGGACCATTATAATCCCAAGAAAAGAAATATAAAACATTAGAGGTCAGCAAAATAGAATTAGGGAAATCATTAGTTAATAGTAAAAATAAAACCTAAATCATATCCATATGTATTGATTCATTTCTTTCCTAACAGATATATCTAAAATACACACCTGAGGAAAAATAAGTAATACGTCCAAGATAGCAGTGTTGTGATTTGAGGTCGGGGTGACTTGGAGCTAGAGTCTACAGTCATAACCATGGAGCTGTGCCTTTTCTCATGTCTTAGAGAAAGTTAGCACAAAGAGATGTTGACTATGACACTTTGCCACTGGGCCTTGAACCAGAGGTGAGCTTGTAGTTCCTGATAATGCAGCAACAGAAACTCAGAATACTGTCTAAATGAAAAGAATAGTTTCCAGAATTTTTTTTTTTGACTCTCCCTAAATGGTGTAAGATTTCCCAATTCCTAATCCAAAGTTGTCCTAAGGAGACACAACTCCTCATTTTGAAATAGATATGCAGTACCTTTGAAATACTTGTTATGTTGATGATCAGTTAGAAACTAGTTTGTGAATGGTTTGGTAGAGTAAGTTTAAGACCCTGTGGGATCACAAATGAAAGGACCACTCACACCTGGGGCATCTGAGAGAGGCAGCCTCCATGAGACAAAGGCCAAAAGAAGTCTGGCTAGATGCAAGAAGAAGAAGGGAAGAGATGTAAAGGCCATTCCAGGCAGAAGATGCTACAGATAGAAATGCCTGAAAAACAGAACCCTGAGCTGTCAAGGAACCTGAAGAAGTCCTATATGAAAAGATGAGTTACACATTTGAGGATGGAACATGCTAGCCAATCACAAGCAATGAATAACTAAATTGGGATGAGGTCACATGGAGATGTGCAGGCAACATTAAGGGGTTTAAACACATTAAGCCATGGTCAGAGTTGAAGAAAGGGCAAGCCTTCTATCATTAATTCCTTTCTTCCACTCCTCCCTATCCATTCCCCTTCTCCAGTATATCACCCATGCCATAAGGAAATCAAAGAGGCAAGTTAAAACGTACAACTGAAATCTGCAAAGGAGCAGAAAGGAAAAGCATAAAATCAGCAGAACTGAAAGTAAAAAGAGAACAAAAATGGTCCAAAGGAAGGGTTTTGCTTCTCAAGATGCCAAACAACTACAGGGCAACTCAGAATGAGGAGATCAAAAGACCTGGTAGTGTTGAAATGAGTCAGCAAGAACAACTTTTTAAGTTTCCAGGGATTTTTTTGAACCAGTTGTGAAATCTTTGGTAATTTGAAAGCAGGCATATTAGAAACATTTATGTGATGAACATTGGCAAACGCTATAAAACATGGCTTTTCCTTTTGGAGAGGTGGTTTACCAGCACATCACTATCGATACTCACTGAGGACTGGTTCTTATTGTTAGAGAAAAATAAATAATAGAAAGTACCACTTTTGAAATGTCCCATTACCCTATGGACTCTGTATATTAGAAAACAGTAGAAACCTGAAGTAATAAACCATTGTCTATTTCCCTAGTACCCCATATTGGCTTAGCCCACTCAAGTATAAAAAGGAAAACAGATTTTCCAGAGATTTTCTGACTTGCCCAAACACTGAACTTGACCAACCCTCTTATCTATGAATACAGCTCCACAAGATTTATGAAACAAAAGTAATATAGTTGCTTACAAAAGGCAGTATGACTTCTTAAAAATTTCATCTGTAGAGATTAACTCTGCCAAAGACAATATCATAGACCTCAATGGCCTTAAAGTCAATACATTAGAAGTTTTATATGGCTATTTCAAATAAATAAAAGTAAGGACAAGCCATAAAGATTCCATATAGTATTTGAAAAATAAATACCTGGTAAATGTCATTACTATCTAATATTTACAGCAGATCACACTTTTTAATTTAATGTTAACACTTTCTATATGTACCAGGTATCTAATCTCATAGCAAAATCTACTTTGTTACAACTGTTATCCTCACTTTAAAGTTGAGAAAAGTCAGGCTTATAAGTTACATAGTAGGCCCAAGAGTTGCCAGCCACTGATTCTATAGCAAAAGCCATTCAGTCTTATATGCATCTGTTTGGTAAGATATTAAATGCCCTTAGATAATGCTATGGAATACAAACAGTAAAAAGACATTTAAAGTAAAATAGTAAAATGTTACATTTTGGAAATCAGGCAGTAATAATATTTATTAGAAGGTATTCTTCCTGGTTTATTCCTGCTTTTCTGTCATATTAATTGGAAGGACTCAGGATCAGAAAGAATTAATTTACTGCAACAGAAACTCTAAGTAGCCTATGGTATACCATCTCACCAAATTAAACAGTGCTCTCCATTTTTTTCTTTTCCGTTTCTTTCTTTTTTTCTCTCTGCTAGCAGGAGAGAGATTGAGACAGCGAGAAAGAAAGTAAAAAATACCCCCACACACACACAGGAAGAATAGCCACACTACAGTCCCTTCTCTTCCATTTACTGCAACAGAAACTCTAAGTAGCCTATGGTATACCATCTCACCAAATTAAACAGTGCTCTCCATTTTTTTCTTTTCCGTTTCTTTCTTTTTTTCTCTCTGCTAGCAGGAGAGAGATTGAGACAGCGAGAAAGAAAGTAAAAAATACCCCCACACACACACAGGAAGAATAGCCACACTACAGTCCCTTCTCTTCCATTCTCCTCCTGGGAGACAGCGAGAAAGAAAGTGATAAATACCCCCCCACACACACAGGAAGAATAGCCACACTGCAGTCCCTTCTCTTCCATTCTCCTCCTGGGATCTTAGGCACATCCACACGTGTACCTGGCATGATTTCTCAAGCCACCATGTCCGAGACTTGAACAGCAGTTGGCTGTGTGGTAGTCCGATGCCTTAACGACCACACTATATAAAATCGATGGACTGGTACTCATGTTATGGTAAACAACTGAAGCTGCTAGACAGCTCTCTTGTATCTCACACATTTCTATCCCCATCAGTCCAGTTGTAAGGCAACAAGAGTCAACTCTGTTTGTACTCAAACTTGTTTCATTTATTCCTGTTTGTAAAATCACACGTTTCTGCAACATTTATTGTAAACACTGTGTAAATCAATAAAATGTGTGGGGGAAAAAAAACCCAGAATTGTTCCCATGCAGAGTAAGTTGAAAAACAGTGGCAGAAATACAACACAGAATGGCAGAAAATGTTAACCTGCTTGAAAAATACACCCATAAAGTGCAGTAGGACTTAAGAGCAGGAAAAGCAGAGAAGAAAGATCTACTTTCAGTTGCTTTAAAGGATGCATGGGAAGATAAAGAGAGAGTTTTGTGGAAAATGTTTTCGGTTTAACTTTGAAGAGTAACTAGCATTTCAAAAAGTGGAACTGAGACAAATCTAAGGTAATATAATCAAGTCTGGTCCATAGGTAGGATCTAATTTAGATGAGAATAATAAACATCTTCTTTCAGAGAACTATTTTGAATTCGCACAGAATAATAAATAAATAAAGGGAGATCTGTAATATCAGCTTATTATTTCAAGAAAAAATTTAACCTGAAAACATGGAAAGCTGCTAGTAGCTCCATGAAAACCTTGAAATGTTTGTAAGATATGTTGCATTTTCCTAGGCAGAGGGTCCCACAGCTTCCTATCCAAATAGAATTTAGAAACAATGTCTTAGAGATTCATTCCAAGGAGAATTGATGGGCTAATAAGGTAGCTACAACCAGTCTCCCAGAATAAATATTAGAAGTTAGTCATCATTGACAGCTTTGTGTGCTTTTGCATATTGACAACAGATATCAGAAGTAACGGGCAGTGACTTTGGAAAGCAGAAAAAAATAATGCTAGGCAGAAAAATAAAGTGAAGGGACCATTTATCACATTCAGAAAAATTCTTACTATACCTAAGCCTGTAGACAAGGACTCTTCACCATGGAGAATAAATGTCAAGGGGGAGAAATACGCTCTATAATCAAAGAAGAGCATAAGCAGAAGGCTATGCATTTTAAAGAATTTAAGTCTCTTACCCATAAGATACTAGATAAACTAAAATAATGTATCACTAGAGAGTCATCAAACTAAAGATGAAATTCAGAGTGTTGTGTTTTCATATACTCAACATCACTAACAGGCAGACAGACTTTATGAACATATCAGTGGGCAAGAAAGAGAAGGAGTTGTATCTGTCTCCCAGAGATTTAGGGGATACATGCACTCACTCTGATAGGTTCTAAAATCCTGCTTTTATTGGTGTGCTTCAAAGTAGTGAGCACTTAAATATAGATCTTTAGTCGGTGCATGTTTAATTATATATCAGTATTTCTTGAACATTAAAAATGTCTGCAGTTCAACTACCCCACACAGCAGGCCCCATTTTCTATTCATTCAGCTTGGAACAATGTAGTTGCAAAATATGTTGTTTCAGATTAAAATCTGTTTGATAGTACCCCATGGAGCTGACTTCCAGGGAAAACCAAAATACATCCACTTCATCTCAGGGAGAATATAAGCTCCTGCTTTAAGCCTCTCTACATTCCACCTAGATTCCATAGCACAGCCTTCAGGACTGGCCTTTTCTCTCCTCCTCTACTTTTTACACAAAAATTCCAGTTCTTATACAGCTGGCCTTTCAAATTCAAGTATGTCATAATGGCTAACCTTTTCATTTAAATAATCACAACTAGGGTTTGAGGTCCTGCCCCTATACAGAAGCAGATCATCTTCAGAGACTGGGATCACTGCTCATGGTCTCCAGCACAATATTATTCTGCCCGATCCTAAGTGCTCCTTTGTAAGGAGAGAACATCCCTCAGAAGGGAGGAAAAAAATGACGGTGTTTAAGTCCTAAATTTTGGACAAAAGAACCAGAAAAAAAAAAATTTAAATATGTAAGTGGTACTTGGAATAATTTACTTGATTACACGTACTGTAAGTATTTTCCTTCATGTTTTTGTAATGAACCTGACCATGAAAAAACAAATTTACGTCTGTCGTCTGTGTCATTATGAGCTGAGCTCATTTGGTGCGGAAAACCTACAGTTTAATTGCTTGATTTAAATTTGGCTAGTAGAATGCATACTGAAACATTACTCTTTTAATTATGTTAATTTATAACTGAAAAGCTAAAATTACAAAGGCAATAACATTAATTATTTACTTGCCCATTAAAGTTGAATATACATTACCAAGCTAATTGGCTTCATAAGTCTGCCAAAAAATTTAAAAACAAGTTTGTTCACTGATTTATATGGGGAGGGCATACATATTCTTAGAGGATTACTTGGTTTTTACTAGATTACACGAAAATATGTGTAAGGTACTTTCTTGATATGATACACCACATAGTTCCTTCTTTCCTTTGTTGTCTAAAATACATTTAAAAAAAATGAAGTAAGGGATAAAGGCGATTATTTATTCAGTGCTTTTTTTCTGCATTGTGCTTTACGTAAATTATCTCAATCCCAGAACTGAATAAGACTCCAACTTCTTAAGCATTTTCCTTTTTAAAAAATGAGGAAACCGAGGTTTAGGAAGATCTGAAAAATCGGAAAAACAAGTTTATGAGACAATCAGGCAAATGCAGGACTTTCTCTACAAAGAACTAGGATTTTACTATTTCTGCTCTGTTGTCTTCATGTCTGCTATTCACAGCACATTGGACAACTGCTGACTCATATGACTTCCTAAGAAGACCTGCTTTCATGTCAACATAAAATTGTTAAAGATGTTGGTATATATAAAAAACAAACAAACAAACAAACAAACAAAAAAACCATAGAACACAACCAAAAGTACAAACATCACATGCTAGTGCTCATCCCAATGATCTAACACCAGAAAAAGAGAAGGAAATAAATCCACCAACTACATTTAGATCTTGTCTCCCAAAGTGGGATTCAATAGGCAGGTCCCTCTTAGATGTAACTCAGCAAGGGAACTTAGAAATTAAACATCATAATGCCCATGTTATATATAGCCACTTGTGGGCACATCGTAAAGATCACATGTGAAATGGGATAAGAGCTATACAAATGATCAACCATTATATAAATGGGTCTTAGTACAATTAGAATAAGACTGTTCAGCACCTAAATTTACATGGAAATTACTCTGGGTTTACATGAAGATTATGATTTAGCTAAATTCCCATATAACCTCAAAGGCTTATTGAATTTTCTTAACATATAGTAAGGTTAGCCAGTAACTGGTCCACAGGAAATAAAATGAATTACTATGTAACCTTAACAAGGACAATTAGCAAGAAGTCTTAAATTAGCACACAATAAAATATTCTGAAATAAGAATGCCTTCGAAAGGGCCTGGGTCATTGTATTCATTAATATTTTAAACAAGTTTCTTATAAATGGAAAAAAAACCCCAAAATATTAAGCATGTATTTATGCATGCACACATTACATAATATGACAAAATTGCAATGGTTATAGAGCAATTATGGCTATATTAATATGTAATGAAAAGAAAATTTGTGCACTTTCTAAGAAAGATTTAAATTATATTTTGAATGCCTGCAAGTCTACTAGGAAATAAAATAAGGTTTTACCTTAGGTTACTCCTGGAAATATTTCCAAATGTGACTTGATGATGTTAGAGATTTTCTATGGTAGTTTTAAATCTAATAGTTATCGTCTTAGATTGCCTTTGAACACTTTATCACTCATTATGATGAATTTTTGCTGGGAATAGGGGTTGGGGACTAAAATCAACACTTTAGGTTTAAATTGTATGTTGGTTCTTTTCCTTATTCAATGTTTAATAAGTTTAAGCTATTTGTCTATGGAAAGACACAGTGATTTCCAAATAGTGGGAAAAGACCATGCACATTTTTATACCCCTTACATCATTGAAATTGGAACAGTTTTTATTACATGTTAAACTGAAAAATAAAGACATGAATTTATGTATCTAGCATTTAAGTAGTACTGAAAGAATTTCAAAATCCTGAGATCTATGGCATAGTTCTTCGAAATAGCAAAATAACTTATCACCACCACCTACAGCAGAATAACATTATTCGGCATCAGACCCGGACATGACATCTCACGGGCCAACCTACCCTTCTCACGTGTGAAGTCTGAGATAGCAGAGGGGGCTTAGATATGGCTTTCTATCCAGTTCTGTTAATTATCCTGTTATCACAGGAATCTGGATCTGAAATAGCATTAAGACCTTACAATTGAAATAGGAGTAACTAAAATTTACCAAATCTAGAAAATCCAAGCCAGTTAATAAAACGTGTATACTGATAACACTTACAAATCACACTGAAATCTTATAGCAAGTTATAGTAAAGGTAGCAAATATGGTCTTTGGGTGAACTATTAATATTAGGTCATGGTTTGCTTGCTCAAATGTGAGCTTTGAAATATGGAAAAATACTTTTTAATCCCACACAATTTTGCCTCTCTTGAAATATTAATTTTCATAAGTAGACATTGTGAAGGAGGAAAACAAATAAATATATATGAGTGGGCTCTCATTGCGTTCCTAAAGAAAACATTACTTAAAAGTTTCTATAATCCTCTGTATAAACTGTAATTGCTTTATGAAAAGAGAGAATAAATGAATGAATGCCTGATTTACTAGACAAAGCATCAGCATTTCAGAAAATCTACAAAATCATATGTGTTGCTAAATAAACAGGCATCAACATTGGTTTATGTGTGTGACTTCTGAGAAATTTCTCAGAAAGTGCTAGACACTGGGGTTTTTTTTGGAAAGGTTTTCGCTATAGAGCTAGACACTGGGGGTTTTTTTGGAAAGGTTTTCGCTATAGGGCGTGTGCGCTCACCAGAAAGAGAGACAGAGAGATAGAAAGTGAGAAATCATCCCCCAGGGGGGATGGCCACTCCATAATCCCTTCTCCTCCATTTTCCTCTCGGGATCTTGGGCACGCACACACACGCGCCTGGCATGAGTTTAAGCCACTGGGTCTGGGACTCGAACCACAGTCGACTACATGGGAGTCCAGCGACATAGCCATTACGCTAACTGTTGATCCCTGAAAGTGCTAGACTCTGGATTCATACATCTACTGGCTTGAGTCAACATCGTACAATATATAGAACTATTCCACTAAAAAAAAAAAAAAAAAAAAGACATTTGGATACACTACTTACATCAAATAAGGAAGAATAAAAAACTATGAAAGAATGCTTCAGCAATATCAAGGAACCCTGGCAACTGACTAAACCACATCCTTTTGAGCATATTACATATTCTCTCACATGAAAGAACAATCAAGAAATCTTTATTTTCATCTGGAAGGCAAATTCATCATTGGATGGAGGTGTAACAGCTTGGTTGATGGAAGAGGGTTAAAATGGAAGGTACGTTAAAATATTTGATATACTGGCAACCTTCTAATTTTCTTGTTCTTTAGGCTACCAAGGCAACTATCTGGAAATACGCTCAATACGTTTCCTAAAAGTTCTGACCACAAACACTTAAAAATAATCAATGAAAAACTTTCCTATTTATGTGACATTTATTCTACAAATATTTATTGAACTTGGGCTAGAGTTATTCATAGTCCTAGTTGTAACAGACCTACAAGTATGATGAAGGAAAGTTAAAAATGTTATGAGCTTAGATGCAGTCAATGATTTTCTTTTATTTTTTGGAGATGTTTTTGCTGTAGGGCGTGGGTGATCGACAGACAGAGAGAGACAGAGAGACAGAAAGCGAGAAATCACCCCCCAGGGGGGATGGTCACGCCGCAATCCTTTCTCCTCCATTCTCCTCTCGGAATCTTGGGCACACACACACACGTGCCCGGCATGAGTTTAAGCCACCGGGTCCTGGACTCGAACCGCGGTCAACTACATGGGAATCCAGCGACATAGCCAATATGCTAACTGCTGGTCCCCAGTCAATGATTTTCTTATGGGTCATACAAAAACACAGTTATAAACACACACACACACACAGAGAGAGAGAGAGAGAGAATGGGAGATACTAGTAGATAGAGCCTCCATTTGTAAGCAGTATAAATTAATCAAAGAATTTATGGTTCTAATCTAAGATTCTTTTTGGATCTTTTTTACCCATTATATTTTCTCTCTGACTTTCAAAAAGTATCTGAAATTATAGGACTTTCCTACAGTTTGAGTTATAGCCAGAAGCTACAATGTCTTACAGTAAACACACCGAAGAACGTGATAAGAACTGGTGAAAAATGCTGTGCAATTTAAGCAATAAAAGTACATTTACAGAAATGGCACAGTGGTTGGCTTCCCAAACTTTCATTTTCAAATATAAAAGGTAGAAACATCTATGAGTAAATCAAAGAAGCTATAAGGATTCATTAGGGGAGAATGTTTTAAGTTACGATAATGGTATATTTTTATGTTCCATTTGTTACTGGAGATCAAACAATATACCCTCTATCAAACTTGTAGCTTTCTCCATCTTCTCACATTTCCCTAGTCAACTCATGGCACACCGGTGTGGTAAGGAACCTATATGAAAGCTAAGATTTCACCACATGTAACAAGTAAGTTTCATCCTGTGTGCCCTAAATTGATTAGTGGGAAATGACACATGTCATTATAGGAAAATGTCAAAGTGAATTCTTATGAGGCAAGTCCATCATCTGAACTTCATCATTCTGAACATAATTGGACTTTCAGTGCTTTCCCTGTCTCAGCAGGTCTAGTCTGCTATGATGGAGTACCTAGATTGGGTGGCTTAAACAACAGAAATGTATTTCTCACAGTTCTGAAGACTGGAAGGCTGAGATCAGGATATCAGCATGGTTGGGTTCTGGTTAGAGCCCTCTTCCTGCCTTATAGACAGTCACCTTCTCACAAATTCCTTACATGAAGAAAGAGGTCATATCTCTGATGTCTCTTCTTATAAGAGTACTACTCCCATTCCTGAGGGCTCCATCTTTACTATCTAATCACTTCCCATAGACCTCACTTCCAAATACCATCACACTGAGGAGTAGGCTTTATTGGAGGAGGGAGGACACAAATCCTCAGTCCATAGTGTCCTCTGAAATCAAGGTAGATTGTAGTAGTTTTTGCCTTATCTACTAGTCTTCATACTACTTTGATGAAACGAAAGTTTCAATGAACTTTTAAAAATCTGTCAATTCCTGCAACCTAACAGAGTTCCTCTTTCTATCTTTCCCCACTCTTTGCACATTGCTTAATTAATACTTGTTGAAAAATGATTTACTAATCCTTAATTTATCTTTTTTGAAACTTGGAATTTTAGGAGCTGGCTGGTGGTAATAGTGGATAGAGGCACTGGATTCCCACATGGCCAACTGTGGTTCAAGTCTCAGACCTGGTGGCTTGTTTTCTTACTCTCTCTCTCTCTTTCTCTCCCCCCCTGTGGTCAAATTAAAATAAATAAATACATAAATAAAGTTAAATGAAATAATTATTTAAAAAATAGATAAAATTTGGAATTGTAATCTAACATGTGCCATTAAAGAAAAGCACTATTGAAGAAGGGACGAGTGATGATACTGTGTAATCAGACATTATAAAGGTGATTGTTCCTGGGTTTCTGTAAGAAATAACAATGCTTAGGCCAGCAACAGTGCTGCAATGGTCACACAAGGCTCTGCAATGCTGAGGCCATATGGGAAGGTCCCAGGTTTGCACACCTAAGTCTCCCTGGTTAGGCTGGGTTGTGCATGTGTTCCCATGATCCTGGCTGAGTAGGCTGGGTGCAGGAATATGGCATGGAGACCCTACTGGTGATAAAAGTAAAAAAGAAATAAAGATACCTAGTACTTCCTATCCCAGGCCAAAGAATTGAACCATAAAACATAGGCGTCCACTTACAACATAATAGAGATACCTGTTGATATGTTGAACGTGTTTCTCATCTCCTTGCTCATGATTAAAGTTTGTAGATTCTCAGAGAATAATATTTGATGATAAGTTGGTCGATTACAAAGTTACAAAAACAATTTTTAAAAAATCCAAATTTTTTTCATTCTTTTTCTATTTTAAGCAAATCTTAGTCTTTGTTAGCATCTTGAAGGCACTAAGACAAAACCAATATATTTTTTTTACTCTGAATTGATCATCATGCTAGGCTGTTTCAGTGCTTCACTGCTTCTCCTAATGCTCTCACATGAACAGTTTTGCAGAAAAGTTGTTTTAAATCCTCCTTATCTTTTTTTTTTTTTTTTTAAATTATACCAGTGAGCATGGAGGGCTTAACACTCTGAATCTCTGGCCCAGACTGGGGATTGGACATGGTCTTTTATGGGGGATTTAGGGAGGAGATGTGTCTGGATGTTAGGAATGGGGAAGGAGCTCAGAACCTGCCCTAAAATGGAGGTGGCAGAGAAGCAGGAAATCTAACCTATTCAAGGTTTCAGTTTACCCTTAAGCTCTGGGGAGGGGCAGTAAGGTTTGTTTTTGTTTTTGTTTTTTGTTAAGTTTTGTTTTGTTTTGCCATTACTTTGCAATAGTACAAAGTACAAATGTTGACAACTTTTTCACTGCATAGACAAATATAAAAAAGTGGTGTATTATCTATTACTGCTTAACAAATTATGGGGCTTAAAACAATATACATTTGATATCTTACAATTTTTATAGACCAGAGATCTGGGTGCAGCTTAGCTTGGTATTCTGCCTCAGCATCTCCGAAAAAAGGAATTAAGATGTTGGCCAGGGTTGGAGTCTCCGGTGAAGCTCAGATAGAGTGAATTCCACTTTCACCCTCATATGATGGTTGGCAGGGTTCAGTCCTTTGCAGACTGTAGGACTCCCTTGCCCTGTGTACCTAATTGTGAGGCAGTTTCTTCCTCAGAGCCAACAAGAGAGTTGATGGAGAAAGTGCTAGCAGGTATGTTACCATGTCTTGTATCTTAAATAGAGCAGGAACATCCTATAATCTGGAACATATACCGTTGGCTAGAAGCAAGTCTCTAGGACAGCTCAGACTCAAAGGAAGAGATCACACAGAATGCAGATACCAGGAGGTAGGAAACATTAGGAGATTGTGCCATGCTGGGTATGCAAACAAATGTGGGAGTTTATTTTCTGTATGCACATTGGGAAGTCTACATTTCCCATTTATGATATCACACCCATCTCCCAAATACAGTGTAGATGTATCTACTTCGTTCTTTTTCTCTTTTTTTTCCCACTTTAATTTGCCATGGTGGTGAATGTGCTTGCTAGAGACAGAGAGAAAAGAAAGTGAGAAAGCCCTCCCTATGGGATATAGTCAGGCCACAATCCCTTCTTATCTACCTCTCTCTTTCTTCTTGGTTCTGGACACACAAACGCATGTACCCAGCATACTTTTTAAGTCATCGGATCTGAGACTTGAACTGCATAGTCAGGCATGAAGGATTCAGCTGCCTTAACCACTATGCCACTGGTTGATCCTAATTTATTCTTTAAAATAGACACTTGGCACTTATACATTTGACTAGTTTTCTCTGCTGTATATTTCAAATGTCTTCAATACTTTTTGGCTTTTTATCTCCAGGTCCAGAAAGTGGGAATAATCTTACTTCTTCAGGTTGTAGAAGACTACTACTGGCAGGAAACGTAATGGGATTGATGTTATTATTTCAACTTATTGTCTATAAGACACACATAGTTTGGCAACAAATATCACTGTAAATATAACTACTTAGTTTCTTTATAAAATGTCTTCAGGAGTGCACACTGGTTAATGTTGCTACATGGAAGCCTGAAGCCAGATCTAAGATTCGAGATCTATTCTTGGTCCACCTAAAAATCTGGACGTGGTGGCACTTGCCTGTCATCCCAGCTACTCAGGAATCTGAAGCAGAAGAATTGTGTTCACAGCCAGTGGAGGACATAGTAAGACCCTGTCTGAGAGACTTGAATGTAGCGGTGTTGACCTGTACCATCAGATACCTGAGAAGCTGAGGGCAGAGGGGGTGTGACCAAGTGAGACCCTGTCTAAATAAAAAGAAAAGGAAAAAAAAAAATGCTTTGCCGTGGAACCACAAAATATAACCAATTTATGTGTGCTAAAACTAAACAAGTTTGACAGAGTACTAAAATAGAAGACCTAACTAGGACCCAGAGTTTCCTAACATAATGGACAAAAGTCCAGGATACAATAAAAATTATCCTTCATACCAAGCACAAAAAAAAAAAAATCACAACTTAAATGAAAAGACAATCAAATGATACTGACACCAGCATGAATCGGATGCTAGAATTATCTGACAAGATTTTAAAGAGTTGTCATAGAAATGCTTCAACAACCAATTACAAACTCCCTGAACACAAATGAAAAAATAAGAAGTCTTAGCAAAGAAATGTTATAAAACAAATCCAAATTAGAAACTATAAAAGTAAAAAAGAATACTGTATCGGAAATGAAAAATTTTGTGAATGGGTGCCCTAGCTGAGTGGAAATGACAAAGGATAGAATCTGTGAACCTCAGGACTAAATAATGGAATCGATTCACTCTTAACAATGTAGAATGAATACACTAAAGGGCCAGCTCCACAGCCTAGGGGTTAAGGCAGCTGGATCCACATGGCCAACCACACAGGTGGAGTCCCAGGCCCAGTGGCTTGAAAAACATGCTTTGCATGTGTGTGTGTGTGCCCATAATTGCAAAAGGAAGAGAAATGGAGAAGGGAGTGCAATGTGGCTACCCCTCGTTGGTGATGCTTTCTCGTTTTTCTCTCTCTCTGGCTAACACAAGTGCTTTTTGGCAAAGCAAAAACAAAAACAAAAACAAAACCATAAAAATAAATAATGAATAAACATAGTACCTAACAAGAGGGATATACAGTGGGTTATTGGAAAAGTCATGACGTGTTTTTCTATGCAAAAACGCATGATGACATTTCTGATGACCCAATATATTATTTTTACTTTATATAAATAAATACATATATAATATAATCAAATATTTATAAAATAATAAATATAGTATTAAAAAATACATAACCTGAAAACTTCTCAAATTTGGTGAAAGGCACTAAACTTCAGATTATAAAGCTCAGTTAACTCTCAACAGGGTAAGTGCAAAAAAATCTAGAATAAAACATATAAGAAAAAGTGTGAAAACTAAAGATAAAGAAAAAAATCTGGGACCAGCAGTTGGCATAATGACTATGTCACTAGACTCCCATGTAGTAGAGCACAGTTCGAGTCCCAGACCCAGTGGCTTAAACTCACACCAGGCGCGTGTGCATGCGTGCCCAAGATCCTGAGAGGAGAATGGAGGAGAAGGGATTGTGGCATGGCCACACCCCCAGGGGGTGACTTCT
>NW_006203646.1:5855206-5905439 GCF_000334495.1 Tupaia belangeri chinensis
AAAAAAAAAAAAAAAAAAAAAACCAAAAAACAACAAAAAAAGATGAAGAAAAATATCTTAAAAGCAGCCAGAGAGAAACAATGTATTCTATTCAATATATATGGAAACACTAATTCAAATAAAGATTTGTCATCTAAAAACCATGAAGACCAGAAGAAATTGGCACATTTTTCAAGAGCTGAAAGAAAAGAGCTATCAACCATGAATTCTATATCAGGGGAAATTATCCTTCAGGAAAGGAAGGGAAATAAAAACATTCTCAGATGAAGGAAAACTAAAGTAATTTGTCGTTAGTGAAACTACCCTTAAAGAAGGAGGGATACGAAGACAGCATTGTTGAGACAGGGAAGTAGTGTTATTATATTTTGATCAACTCGACCAGGGAGAAATGTTCACATATTAAAATGACCACCTTGTAAGCTAAATAATGTGATTGAATGTATTACAAAATATAAATAAAAAATAAATTAATTAATTAAAAAAAAAAGATCTAGCAGAAGTTTTTCAAAGAGAAAGAAATGGATAAAGGAAGGAATCTTGGAACAAGGAAGGAAAAAGGAAGAAGGAAAAGAGTGAAATAAAGTACATACTGTACTATCCTTTGTCTAAATCTTATCTATTTTATGAATTATCTTAGATAACGGGAAGCAAAAATTGAAGCACCATTTGCTATATAAGATTGTGCTATTTAAAAACAGAAAGTTTAAAGGGGTCGTAGTAGAAGTTAAATTTCTATACCCAACTTGAATGATAAAATGTTGATAATAGTGCACTGTTACGTCTATTTTTTCCTGTATTGTAATATCCAGATTACCCACTACAAAACTATCACAAAAGATACAATCAAACACACTATAAAAATGAAACCCTTTCAAAAATTACTTTAAATGCTGGAAAGGACTTTGCACCAGTGATTAAATTTTAAATGAAGATCTTTTATATAATCATGGATTTTCTAGGTGGACCCAGTCTAAACACATGCATTTCAGAAAGTATAAAAACCTTCCCCAGCTATGTTCAGAGAGCCAATCAGAAGGCCCTGTGAGAAGGATTCAGCCCACTGAATCTTGCATGTGAAGGAAGAAGACCATGAACTGAGGAAAGCGAAATCCTCTAGAATCTAGGAATTATATTTCCCCCTCCTTCTCTAGAAAGTAATATGACCTGTCAATACGTTGATGTTAGTCCAGTAAGCTGGACATCATACTTCTGATGTGAAGACTTGTTAAGTTAATACATTTGTGCTGTTTTAGACCACCATGTATTAATTCATTACAGCAGAATAGAAAGCTAATAACTACCAAATGCAACCATGATGAAACAGAAAATCTGGAGAGCCCTAAACTATTGAAAAAATTGGATGTACAATTTAAAAGCTCCTAGAAAACATATCTCCAGGCCCAGCCCGTTTCATTGGATACTTCTAGCACCCATTTAAAGAATATCAATTTTATATCACCTCTTCCAGAAAAGAGAAGATACGATACTTCTCAACTCTCTTAAATGAGACCCCAATACCAAAACCAAAGGCACACAACAAAAGAACAATGAAAATTGTAGAATATGTCTCATGAATTTATATCCAAAACATCCTTAATAAAATATTAGCAAACAAACTCTAACAATGTGTAAGAAACCATGAACAAGTCAGATATATTCCAGGTATGCAAAGCAGGATCAGCATTAAAAAATCAACCAATGTAATCCATAATATGAACGAGCTAAAGAAGAAAAATTATACGATGATACATTTAACACATAGAAAATATTTGAACAAATACAACATTCATTTATTATAAAAACTCACAGCACAATAGGAATAAAGGGAAATCTCTTCAACTTGAAAAATGTATCCATAAAAAAATCTGTATCTAATATCATACTTAAGGGAAAAAGACTAAACGCTTTCCCATTAGAACAGGAAAAAGACCAGTCATGTTAAACATAGTATTGGAAGTACTATTCATTGCCAAGGCAAGTAAAAAAATAAAGTTTAGATTAAATGAAAAGTTAAAGCTTTCTCTTTAAAATGTCATTGCTATCTATACAGAACATCTTAGGCAATCTAGAAAAAATTCTTACGTTGGTGAACTAAACAAGATTGCGGGTTAGGGAACCAGCAGTTAGCGTAATGGCTATGTCGCTGAATTCCCACGTAGTGGACCGCGGTTTGCGTCCCGGACCCAGTGGCTTGGAACTCACGTTGGGGGCGTGTGCATGCATGACCCAGATCCTGAGAGGGGCACATGCCCAAGATCCTGAGAGGAGAATGGAGGAGAAGGGATTGCGGAGTGACCATCCCACCTGGGGGGTGATTTCTCGGTTTCTGTCTCTCTGCCTCTGTCTGGCGAGCACACGCGCCCTATAGCGAAAACCTCTCAAAAAAAAAAAAAAGATTGTGGGTCATAAGATCACTAAACAAAAATGAATCGCATTTGTGCATACTAACAATAAACATGCAGAAACTGAAATTAAACATATAATATCATTTACAATCCCTCCTAAGAAAAAAATTATGAAAACAATGCTTAATAAATATGTTCAGCATCTATACACTAAAAATGACAAAATGCTGAAGAAAAAATTTGAAAATTCCTACATAAATCGGGAAACAGATGGTAATACACAATATAATAAAGGTGTCAAATCTCCCCAAATCCATCTATAGATTTCAAACCATGCCTATCAAACTTCAAGCAAAGCTGTTTTTTTGTTTTTTGTTGTTGTTGTTGTTGTTTTTAATACAAGAACAAGCTTACTCTAAAATTTAAGAGAAAAGTCGTAGGCTCTTAAATATCTAAAGCAATAAATAAAGTAGAAGGAATTATCCTGCCAGATGTTAAGATTTTCTAATTAAAATCATGTGACTGTATTAGGGAGATAGACACAAAATGGCATAGAATAGAATACCTAGAAATAGATCCCCACAAAAATATTCAATTCATTTATAACAAAGGTACAAAATCATTTCAATAAAGCAAGGTAACCTTTTCTTTCTTTTGCTTTCTTTCTTTCTTATTTCTCTTTCTCCCTCTTGCTCTCTTTCTTTTCTCTATAGAGCATGTGCGCTCACCAAAGAGAGACAGAGAGACAGGGAAAGTGAGAAACCACCCACTAGGGAGATGGCCATGCTGAAATCCCTTCTCCTCCATTCTCCTCTCAGGATTTTGGGCATCCATGCACACAAACCCTGCATGAGTTGTAAGTCACTGAATCCAGAACTTGAACCGTGGTGGACTACTTAGAAGGCTAGCAATGTAACCGTTGCACCATCTGCTGATCCCAAAAAGATTTTCAACACCATGAGCCATAGGGAGATGCAAAATAAAACCATGATCAGACACCACTA
Source organism: Tupaia belangeri chinensis (assembly GCF_000334495.1). Lineage (NCBI taxonomy): Eukaryota > Metazoa > Chordata > Mammalia > Scandentia > Tupaiidae > Tupaia > Tupaia belangeri. Next base: position 5,858,556 of record NW_006203646.1, read on the forward strand.
CATACCTATCAAAATGGCAAACGGTTTAAAAAAAATATGATAACGTTAAATGCTGTCAAGGATACAAAAACCTGGGTCACTCTTGTATTTATGGGGGGCAGGGTTATAAAATAGCAGTCACTTTGAAAAGACAGTTTTGAAGGTCTTTTTTGTTTTTGTTTGTTTGTTAAATTAATCATTCAACTACCATATGACCCAGTAACTGCACTTCTGGACATTTATCCATTCATGCACTCCTTAATATCCCGGAGAAATGAAAAATCATATTAACACAAAAACTAGAACATCGATGTTCATTGTAGCTGGATTTGTAAGAGCTAAGGTTGGAATCAGCCTGGATATCAAACTGGTACGTGGATACAGAGAATACCACTTAGTAATCAAAAGAAACAAACCGCTGATATACACAACTGGGATGAATCTGTAGGGACATAGGCTAAGATGAAGCCCATCACAAATCTCATACACTGCATGGTTCAATTTATAGAACATCTTTTTAAAAAAAATAATTATTTATTTAATTCCATTATTTATTATTATTATTGCTATTATTTTAAATTTGACCAGAGAGAGACAGAGAGAGAAAGGGAAAATGAGAAAACAAGTCACCAGATTCGGGACTCGAACCACAGTCAGACATGTGGGAATCCATCCTGTGTGCTCAATTACCACACCATCTGCTGGCCCCTATGGAACATTTTTTTTTTTTTTTTTTTTTTTTTAGAGAGAGGTTTTTGCTATAGGGCGCATGCTTTCACCAGAAAGACAGAGCAACAGAGAGACAGAAAGCGAGAAATCACCCTCCAGTGGGGCTGGCCACACTACAATCCCTTCTCCTCCATCCTCCTCTTGGGTTCCTGGGCATATATGCACAGGTGCCCAGTGTGAGTTTAAGTCACCAGATCCGGAACTTGAACCACAGTCGACAACATGGGAATCCAGTGACATAGCCACTGCACCAACTGCTGGTTCCTCCTATGCAACATCTTTTAGACGAACAAAAATTTTGTAATGGACACAGTTAGTGGTAAGGTCTGGGGTGGAGGGTCTAGAGTAAAGTGACGTAAAGAAATACTGACAGATTGGAACTACTTTGCCTGTGGTGGTGCTGCATGAACCTAAGCAAATAGTAAAATTGTACAGAATAAGTACACACACACAAATAAGTTTAAGTAACACTACAGAAACCTGATTAAGATTTGCAGACTGTAATTAAGGTCAACATTCAGGTTGTTAAGTTAGACTATAATTCTGCAAAATATTACCAATGAAGAAAATTGAGCAAAATGTGCAAGAGATCTTTCTGTATTATTTCTTCTCAAGTTTCTTTTTCTTTCTTTCTTTCAAGAGAAAGAGAGAGAAAGAGAGAGAGAGAGAAGGAAAGAAAGGAAAAAAGAAAAACACAGATACTCTCAACAGGATTTCACTGTCATGTGATTCATTCCCCTAGCCTCCCAGCCTAGCCAGAATCACAGGAGTGCCCAGTGTGTTTGCATGAATCCAGGATCTGAACTCAGGCCTACCATGTGGCCCCAGGGTCACACAGTGGTACCACCTGTGTCACCATGATGGGGTCCCTATATTATTTCTTACAACTGTATGTGAACTTATAATTATCTTGCTAAAATTTTCAATGAAAAGAATAAGTTAAATATAGTTCAGCAAAGAGCTCCAAGAGAGAAGGCCAGGAAATCTCTTTTCTATCACCCTCTCTAGAGTTTGGCACTTGCTTTAAAATAAGATATCAAAAAGTTAAATGGCGGGTAGTTCTGTTTTTGTTGTGACATAACTCAACACTGGAAGAGATAGCCTGATGTTTAACTAAAGAAGGTATAGTTAAAATGACAGTAAGGAAGTTCATCTTTATAATGTCAAAGAATTGGCTGTCGTTTATAGTATGTTTTAATTTTGCCATAGGGCATGGAGAGCTGCTAAAAGAAAGAGAGGGAGAACATTCCCCCAAAAGGAATGATCATGCTGCAATCCCTTCTCTTCCATTTCTCCTTTTGGAATTTGGGGCACACATGCATCTAGACCTGGCATGTTTTACAAGCAGCCAAGTCCAGGACTTGACCCACGATCAGCCATGTGAGATCCAGCTGCCTTAACCACCATGCCACCAGATGGCTCAGTCTTTTAGATGCTCTACCCTAATACCACAAATTCCTTAGAATGCACACCAGATCTCAAAGCTTCTGCCTTATTTCCAATACCCATTGCCAATTTGCTGTCCAGAAGCAGAAACTGACTTGACTGAGGGTACCTGAGATTACCCAGTAGTGGTTAAACACAAAGGGAACTGGGATTTCATAGTAGGTATTTTTGTTTAACGTTCAGTTATTTACTTCTTCCATGAGAGAGAGACACAGACAGACAGGGAGAGACAGCATACCCAGCAGAGTCTCACCAGCCCAGATTACCTGGCATGTACAGGCAGCCCCTGGGCCAACCACTCAGGACCTTTCCATGTGTGTTCTCTAGTGTTACTGCTGCACCACTGTCTGGACCCTCGGAGGAGACCAAGTCCTTACGAAGTAAAGAACGCCAAAGCATAGAGGGTTGAGGAGTGAGAAGAGCAAATGAAGATCCCAAGACTCCTGGGGAGGGAGAGGGAAGAATCTCTGCTAACCTCATGCTGTCCATGTGTAAAGGTAGAAAGGATTGTAGGAACTATTCCAACAGTAGAAGACGAAGCCACCACCACAGTGAACAGCACAGGGGGACAAGCTGACTAGGACAGAGAAGTCACTCTCAAATTGACACTATTCTGAGCTTTGAATATGAATAGAAATGTTGATGCTAAACAAAAGGCTAAATTGGATAGTCCCTGAGTTTTGGGTCTTATTGTTAACAACAGGGACATTTTGTTGCTCAACTTGTCATCCTTTTCCAACAGAAGAAAGAATATAGCACTGAGGTTAGAGTGTAAGTTCCTGGGAAGAGGAGGAAATGTGTGATTTATTGTGCCTGAGAAGCCAAATCTGGGAGGCCTCCACAGAGTCAGTGGCATCTGAAATGGGTCTTAGAGGCCATTCATCTTATTTTGAATATGCTTAAGTTACTGGAAGACCCGGAAGAGGACAACAGACATGAGGGAGGGTATAAGAGAAGATAGTTGGCCAGGCTGACCTATGCTCCCCAAATATAAAATAGTACTGGTAATTACATTTTTCCTAGAGTCTTAGAAGTACGAAGGAGATTCAAAAGTTTGTGGAAATGAAATGAAAGTACAAGTTTATTGTGGTACAAAAAGTTTTTGAAACTCATGCGTTTTTGTTTGTTTGTTGTTTGTTTTTTATCTTCATTATATACATTCTCTATGAATACTTTGAACATTCTTATATTAAAAGATACTGAATACTGAATGGGGGCCAGCAGGTGGTATGGTGGTTAAGGTGCTAGACTCTCATGTGGCAATAGTAGTTCAAGTCCTGACTCCAGAGGCTTGAAACATGTTGTTGTATGTGTGCGTGCCAGAAATCCCAAGAGGAGAAGAGAGGAGAAAGGATTGCAATGTGTCCATCCCCCCTGGGGTGGGGGTGGGGGGGATAAGGGAGGTTATTTCTTGCTTTCTGTCTCTCTGTCTCTCTCTGTCCCTCAGGTAAAAAAAAAAAAAAAAAAGTTACTGCATTTCAAGCATTGGTCATCTTGAGTTCATGGTAAACACTGAAGAAAGGGCAATTATTTTGTTCACTAGATCTCTGTAAAGTCATTGCACATCTTGTACAGAAGCTCTAGACCTAATTTGCAAACTGTCTCTAGCAAAAGTCCAATTGGGAGATCTCACACAATTTATATTTTCTGACATTTAAGCAGCTAATTACCCAGATGTGTTCAAGTCAGGCATGCTCCATTTTTGTATCACCAACAACCATATGCATAAAAATGAAAATACCTGGGGGTGAAGGGAACTGAGTAAAAGTAGGGTTACCACCAACAAACATATGCATAAAAATGAACATACCTAGGGGTGAAGGGAACTGAGTAAAAGTAGGGTTATCTGCTATAGTTACAATACTTAAATTGACTTACTAAGTAACATCGAATCCCAAACTTCACTCAATAGCCAGCTAGCAGTTTTTTAAAAAGTCTAGAAACTTGTTTTAGCATTTGGCATTAACTGGAGAAAATGTCTATTTTCAGTCCTTCCCATGTTTCTTAGAAATTATTTTGACTCCTCCTTTTGTATTGAGAGATTTAATTTTGAACAAGGTGGCAAGTTTTATACCATATGTTACTTCTGTAAATAAAGTACCCATTTGGAATAATGAAAATGAGGATTATTCCCTGAAGCTCTTAGAAAGAGAAACAAAAACAAGTACAAAAACAGTAGTAAAATGCTGGGGGGGGGGGCATTCTTACTGTATCAAGGTGAAGACACCTGGTGAAAGGAAAGCAGTATTCAAAAGAAGTCTGTGAATTCTGAAGCAACCCAAACAAAGCAGAAAAGGCAGAGATTGACCCACTTGATCTCCCAAGGGATTGGCTCTCTTCCTATTTCAGCAGGCTGGGCACAAGAAGATAGTATGGAATTCTGCTCAGACTTGGAGCTCATTCTACAACCAGCACTTGAATCCAAAATAAACTATGAGGCTTCAGTATTTTGCACATTAAAATGATGAATCTGAAAACAGTGGTAGGTTGTGAAAAAGCAAAACAGATCAGTGTAGGAGTCTGTCTGTCTAGAATCCCAAAGCCTAAAGCAGCTTCTGAACTGCTGTCCAGATTGTCATCACTGTCAGCCGTCTAATCTATAAAGGAGTTGCAAGCTGAAAATAATGAAAAGGAAGATGACCCAGTGACCTATTCTACTTATTCCGGTGAGCCACAAGATCTCATTAACCCTGCCTCTGTGAGATTTTTCTCTCTCACGCACTATCATCTTAGTCTTACTACCATCTCCCTAATACCATCTTAATCACTTCATACTTGATATATTACAAAGAGCTCTTAATAAGTCTTGCTTGATTACCATTGTTCTTTCTATCCACCCAAATCCACCAAGACCTCACTGTCATATTGATTATTGTACAATAGCAGTAGAATTTATTCGCCTCTCTATTTAAGGCCCTTTAGACAGGTTAATTCCATGTCTTGAGTCCTGATGTTCCCTTGTCCCTCAATCTGACCCTAAGAGAATGTCAGATATAACCTCCATTAGTTCTCTACCTTCAGTCTTTCACTCATACCACAGAACGTTTTGTTTATGAGGGTACTTCAGTTTGTAGAAAACTGGAATTAAAATACGAGTTTATTCTGATGCTAAAATAAGGTTTAGATTCTTGTGAAATTTTTCATAAAATGCATTTTCCATGAACTTTTGAAAGATATTCTTGTATACTGTGCTAGGCACTTATAGTACATTTGAGACAATGGCCCTCATAGACATATTCTAGGTTCTAGGAGACTGATAATCAATAAGTAAAGAGTTACATAAAGCAGACAATCTGAGCCTAAGAAGAAAATAAGAGGGGCCTGCAGGTAGTATATACTAGACTCCCACATGACTGACCACAGTCCAAGCCCTGGACCCAGTGGCCTGAAAAATCACACCATGTGCATGAGCATGTGCCTGTGTGTGCATGCTCGAAATCCTGAGAGGATGAAAGAGAAGGAATTGCAGCATGATCATTCCCCGGGGGAGTGATTTCTCACTTTCCCTCTGTGTCTCTGTCTCTCTCCAGTAAGTGCTCAGGCCCTTGGGCAAAAACCTAAAAAAAATAAGAGTTTGTTCACTTATTAAACCTCCTTTTCTCCTTTTCTCCTCTTCCTCATTCCCATCTCTGGCTCTGTAATCTAATCCCCTGTTCTTTTATGGTACTCATTTTTTTATTTTTATCATTTTATTTATATTAGGATGTTGTCCAATTTTCCAAGAATCTTCCTTTCTTATTCATCTACTTGAATCCCACTCAGTCTTCAAAGTCTAGCTAAGTCCTCTCTGGAATCATCTCACCTAGCAATCTGATCAGGAATAGGAAATAGAGCCCTGGCAAGACAGGGGGAGGGAATGAAGGTGAGATTAGAGGGAATACAGGAGACTGGCCATCTTGTCCTCACTGTGCCATCTACAACCCCTGCAATTTTCTACCCTCAAGTCTCCTAAGTTTTATTTATGACTTGGGAAAATGGAAGGCAGGCATTATGACCATATCCTATGGGAATGTTGAAGTTCAGGAGGCATTTCAGATCACTGTAGGTGGAACCAGTGGTAGAAGAGGGAAGGCTATCAGTCAGTAACTTGTCTCAAAAAACTGTATAATGAAAAAAATGTTGCCAATTAAAAAAATGGATAATCTTTGGAATACATTAATACTAAATATCTTTCACCTGTATATTTATGACTGAATTAAAGATGCATTTAAAACAATTCTTATAGGTTTTTGCTATTATAGGGTACGTGCACTCTCCAGAAAGACAGAGAGAGATAGGGAGGTAGAAAGCGAGAAATCACCCCCTAGGGGTGATGGCCATGCTGCAATCCCTTCTCCTCCATTCTCCTCTCAGGATCTTGGGCACGCATGCACATGCGCCCGGTGTGAGTTTAAGTCACCAAGTCTGGGACTCGAACCATGGTCTACTACTTGGGAGTCCAGCGACATAGCCATTATGCCAACTGCTGGTCCCAAGACACATTTTAAACATACCTTGTATGATCACTCCAACAGATTTCCTCCAGACCCTTAGATCATATATGGTATAGTCCAGATAATGCATTATATATTTCTTGTCTTTGCTTATTACTTTCCATTTACATTAATAATAAATTTCTTTCCTTTTTTTTTTTTTTGAGAGATTTTTATTAAAGAATGAGTGTGCTCACTGGAGAGACCGAAACAGAAAGCAAGAAATCACTTCCTGGTGGGGGAATGGCCACGCCATAATCTCTTCTCTTCCATCTCCTCTTAGAATTTAGAGGATGCATGCACACATACCCAGTGTGAGTTTCAAGCCATCAGATCCAAGACTCGAACTGTGATTGACCACTTGGGAGTCTTGGGGACCTCTTGCTCCTAGGTTTCTATTTCTTCCTAATTACTCAATAGCAGTTAGGCAATGTCTTTCCACTAATATCTATTGTGGTTCAAATTTATAATCTGATTCCTATGTTAAAAAAAATTAACAGAGAGTATATGAACTCATTGGAAAGAGACACAGAAAGAGACAGAGAAAGAAAGCAACTCTTCATGGGGATGGTTACACCACAATCCTTTCTTATGTCGAGATTTTAGATAACCACATACACTCACTGAGCCTGTTTTTCATGCTACTGGGTCTGGGACTCAAACTATGCAGTCATGTGGAATCCACCTAACCCGCCCACTGCACCACTGGCTGGCCCAAATTGCCTACATTTTAACACAGTCTCTGAAAATAGCTTGATTTCTACTCAGAAATCCATCCATCAACATTTATGCAACAGGTACTTTTCCAGATTTTCTCCTATGCTTTAATGTAGAAATTAAAGCTAAGGACAATCCTGGTTCTTAATTTACTAGCTCTAGTCTCTGAATTTCAATACATCCTTTGTCCTGCCATGCTGGGTTTCTATGGTCCACAAAAGTAGGTAGGGAATATAGGGGTGTGATGATAAGATACAGTTGTAAAGCGCCTGTAATCTACTCAGTGTGACACAGCCTCAATTAATAGAGAAGAGAGTATCGCTCGTGAGTTCTTTTTCTCTTTTACTTTTTCTATTGTTAGGCTGAACATAAGTTCACATATCAGCACTTGAGTTCAGATGTGAGAAAATCACTTCATTAGCTTTGCTATTCTAAGGAAAAATTGAGGTTAATTTCCTATGATCAGGCTTCAAAGAAGACAAGTGAATCCTATAAGAAATCAGGAAGCAAATCTATAGAAATCAGACACAGAATCTAACATAAATTTAATTAATCCTTTGTCTTTTTTCTAGGTAGTGTTTTTGTTTGTTTGTTTGTTTGTTTTTTATTTTTGTGGTGTGCTTTTTTTTTTTTCATTTATATAGGATCATCAGGTAAAAACCAAGACCTGTGTTCCCTTAGCCTTGAATAGTAGAGATTAGGCACACTCAGTATAGTTTGGAATAATAGTGATGAACTCCTAAAAAATTGTATCCCAAAATTATATTTTGCAGAGATTACAACTTTCATAGAGGAATTAAAAATGTCACTATGTTGGAACAATCAGGTGGCACAGTGGTTTAGATGCTGGATTCCCACATGGTGACTGCAGTTCAAATCTCAGACCTGGCGACTTGAAAGTCACACCAGTGCCATATGCATGTGTGCCCATCAGGAGGAAAATGTAGGAAAGGGATTGTGGTATGGCCATCCCCCTGGGGAAGTGGTTTCTCACTTTCCCCTCTCTCTTTCTCTCCCTCTCTCTGGCAAGTGCATTTATCCTATAGCAGAAAAAGGAAAAAAAGAAAAAGTCTCTATAAGATTAATGCTTTGATTCAGGAGAGGAGAAAGGGAAGAATTTCTCAAAAGAATCTGGATCCCACATGAAGACAGTGGTTTGAATCCCCAGCCTGGCCAGACTGACATGCTCCAGACACGTGTGGGAATGCCCATAATCCAACAAGTGGAGGGCCTGAAGAAAGGGATTACAACCTGGCTGGAACACTCAACATGAGCACAATGAGTAAATCTGCCAATCTCATTTCATCACAGTTCCCCCGTTCCTCCAAGTTATTTTGAAGCCAACCCAGACATCATATTATTTCAACTGTAAATATTCAATGACATATGTTTTTAAAATAAATGTATTTTCATTAAGCTTATAGGTGAAGGAATGGTACTAGAATGCAATTAATGATAGTTCATTACTATCATTAAATATCTATATTTAATATTCATATTTCCAATTGCCTCTTGAATTATTTACTAGGTTAACTGTTTTGAGTTAGGATACAGTTGAGGTCTGTGCCTTCCTGTTGGTTAGTGTGTATTATATCTTAGCTCCTCAAAGGGTAGGCAGGGCAGCAGCAGTGGGCTCTACTGAGATCTGCTTAGAAACGCACAATCTCAGTCTTCTCAGTCTCCAGAACAACTGATGCCCAATCTCATTTTAATGAGATCCCAGGTGGTGCATAAGGACATTAAACTTTGCAATAGGCTATGTGATATATTTTAAAAATGGCTCCTCATCCTCATTGTGGTGTAACTTCAGCTATCTATTTATTTATTTATTTATTTATTTATTTATTTATTTATTTGAGAGAGAGAGATTTTTGCTATAGAGTACGTGTACTCACCAGAGAGAAGAGGGAGAGAAAGAGTCAAAAAGTGAGAAATCACCCCCTATGGGGGATTACTACACTGTAATCAATCCTCCTTAATTCTCTTCTTGAAATCTTGGGCATGCACACATATGTGCCTGGCATGAGTTTCAAGCCATCAGGTCTGGGACTTAAAGAACCACAGTTGGCCATTTGGGAATCCAGAACATAACCATTATGTCATCTGCAGGTCCCAACTTCAGCTCTTTTAATCTATAGTTTATCACTCCCTCTTGCTTCATCTTTATCCTTTGTAAAATGCATTTAAGAAAAAAACTTGATTGGAAAATGCAAATAAATAGATAGAAAAAAACTAGGTAGTTTGTTTCCTGGAATTTCCCACAGTGTGAGTGTTACCAATTTACTCCTCATGCTATTGGTTAGTGTGCTCCTCTGTCTCCTGTAATATACATGATAGTGACAGCTACAGCAGAATCAGTCAATTTGGGGGCTAGGAAGAAGTCCAAAGTGCTGGTGTGTTCAATCAAGAAGCACAGACAACCTAGTTGACTCTGGTCACAATGGTAGCAATCCAAATGGTCATTCTGTAGATTTATTATTTCATTATACATTGTAAAATGGCTTAATGCCTTCCTTGTTTATTGCTTCTTAAATTTTTCTAAAAATAACATCTTTTCCAATCAACTATTTGATTCCTTTGAGGAGAGCTTATGTAAGAAATACAAGATGAATGTTTGATTCATTCTCTTTATACGCTTTTAAAATAATGAGTTGGTTCACAATCATACCATAGGTGACCAATTTTTTTTCTTCCTTTTTTAACATTCTTAGAAATGAATGGGTTTAGAGGCCAAAAGGTGGTATAATGGTTAAGGTGCTGGACTCTCATATGGTTGACTATGGTTTGAGTCCCAGATCTGGGGTTTGAGTCGCAGACTTTCTCTCTTTCTCTCTCTCTCTCTCTCTCTCTCTCTCTCTCTCTCTCTCTCTCTCTCTCTCTCGTGCAAGCTATAAATGATAATAATAAACAAAATAAAATAAATAATTCTTAAAAACAAATGAAATAAGTGGATTTAAACATATCTTACATTTTCCAAACATTATGAGGTTATATTTATTTGTACTGAGATCCTTCCATCATTGCCCTTTTAAGTTGGTTTCTCATCCTTTTTCACAGTATACTTTTGATGTCTGTCTTGTTTTCTGCCATACCAAAGTGATGTCCCAATTCAGTTAATTTTTTTAAATTTCATTTCATCTTTTTTTTTTTTTTAAAGGTTTTTGCCACAGGGCATATATCCTTGCTGGAGAGAGACAAAGACAGTGAGAGGGAAAGTGAGAAATCACTCCCTACAGGGGATGGCCATGCCACAGTCCCTTCCCTTTTGTTCTCCTCTGTGGATTTTGGGCTCACACACACACAGGCACCCAGTATGATTTTCAAGCTGCTGGGTCTGGGGATCGAACTGCAGTTTGCCATGTGAGAATTCTGTGCCTTACCCACCGTACCACATGTTGACCTTAGTTAATATACTTTTTTAGCTCAGACTGAAGCAGTAATTTCTCCAGACAACACAGTTTAATGGTGGCCATTTTTTTCTAGCCCTTTTTAGAGTGCAGATCTACTAAATGTGCTTTGTTTTGTGTCCAGATAATGTCATTGTGAATTCAAACTGATATTTGCAGATCAAATTCAGAACTACCATGACTATATTTATACCCATCTGACTCAGACCTGGTTTTCATTTCTCATACACAAAATACTCTGCATCTCCTGGCACTGACATGATTTCTCATTTGTCCATAATGATGGACTTTGTGGTTGTTTTCAGCTTTTGCTATTGCAAATACTGCTGCAATGAATAGCCGTTTTTTCCCCCCATATTTTCAGAGTTTCACAAGTTTATCTTTGGGGTAGACTTGAAAAGATGATTTCTATATTCAATAGTAAGGAATGACTATGTTAATGGGATGTTATGATTTCTATATTCAATAGTAAGGAATGACTATGTTAATGGGATGTTATTATAATATCGTATATATTTTTACATATTATTACATCATGAACATTTTTCTATGTCACTAAATATTCTTCTATAGCTTTAGTTTCGATGGCTATGAGATAGCCTCTTTAATTAATCCTTTATTACTGAGCATCCAAGCTGTTTCTTATGGATCACAGTTTCAAACACTTTAATGATTATCTGTATAGAAAAACCACTTACATTGACTGTTTCAATTTTAGTTTCCATACAGGCTTGATAAAACTGTTTTGAACAACCTCACTCACTAAGTATGTATCGGTCACTTCATTCCATAGATACTGCAAGAAAAGAACTCTTTCATTTTATCATTTTTTTATTTTTATTTTTTTTAGAGAGATTTTTTCTTTCATTTTATCATTTTTTTATTTTATTTTGTTTTTAGAGAGATTTTTGCTACAGGGTATATGTGCTTGTCAGAGGAACAGAGAGAGACAGAGACAGAAAGTGAAAACTCACCCCCCCAGAAGGGATGGCCACACCATAATCCTTTAACCTCTTGGGATCTTGGGGGTGCGCACACACACACACACACACACACACACACACACACACATGCCCAGTATGAGATTTAAGCCTCCAGGTCTGGGATTTGAAACCTGGGCATTTATGTGAGAGCCCAGTGATGTAACCATATATGTCATCTACTGCGCCCAACCAAAGGACTCTTTTTTAAGAGAGATTTTTGCTATAAAGCACATGCTTTCACTGGAGAGACAGAGACATAGACAGAGACATCCCCCAGGGGATGCTGCATCACAATTCTTTCTCCTTCATTCTCTTCTTGGGATTTTGGGCACTCTCATGCCCAGCATGAATTTTTTTCAAGCCACCAGGTCTGGAACTAGAATTATAGTCTACTACATGGGAGTCCAGCGACGTAACTATTACGCCATCTGCTGGTCCCAAACAAAAGAACTCTTAAACCTACTTACCAAGAAAGTTCAACTTGATATAGTTGGAAGGAGTACTGGACAAAGAGCAGCCTCTGACTGCAACTGTTCAAAAAATGATTGATGAGACATTTACACTGATTAGATAAATAATTTTCAAAGGATTATTTTATTTCAACTTTATTTATATATTTACTTATTTTAATTTGACCAGAGAGGGACAGAGCAAGAGAGAGAGAGAGCGAAAGTGAGAAAGCAAGCCACCAGGTCTGAGACTTGAAACACGCACAGCCATGTGAGAGATCAGTGCTCCTAACCACCATGCCACCTGCTAGTCCCTAGATTAAGTAATTTTTTTGGAAAGGTTTTGCTATAGGGCCTGTGTACTCTCCAGAAAGACAGAGAGAGACAGAGACAGAAAGCGAGAACTCGCCCCCCAGGGGGGATGGCCACTCCAAAATCCCTTCTCCTCCATTCTCCTTTTGGGATTTGGACATGCATGTACACATGCCTGATGTGAGTTTAAGCCACCAGGTCCAGGACTCAAACCGTGGTCAACCACATGGTAGTCCAGAGACATAGCCTTTATGCCAACTGCTGGTCCCAAGATTAAGGAATTTTAAAGCGTTTTCTTCCAGATTCAGAAAAGGATATTTTAGGTCATTGGGAAGCTCATGTATTTTTCTATGCAAAAACAAGTCATGGCTGTCCTAATAATTCTAACAAATTTTATTTGTTTTAGAGTTCTCTAAGTTCTCAGAAGTCAGGGCTGTTATTCTACCTGTTTATTCTTTCTTTCTTTTTTTTTAATACCACTAAGCATCTAATATCATGCTTTACTCATGGTAAATTTTATTACTTGCATGTTGAATTAACTTTTCAGACTCCTTTCTGGCTGTTGAACCAGATTATATGGCTCTGAGACTAGAAGAGATTCATGCCCAATTTAAGCCCTATAAATATTTACTGACTGCCTCTTATTTGCAAGACACAGAGCTGGCTCCAATGTAATTTTTAAATAAATTAGGTTTGTTGGAGGAGTACATTTCCGTTAAAAAATAAAAATTGTCCTCTGAAGTATGCCACCCCCTTTTTTGCATTCTAATAATAGTATAGGTACAAGAAAGACGTATTCCTGTAAAACAAGGTCACTGCAACTCACTGAACCTAAAGGAATGTCTTGAAACCCATACCCATTCACCAAGGGCAAATTTACCTTTAACACCAGCTCTACTTCTATCCCTACTTTCAATAGGTACACTGTAACATCGATTGGAAGAAGAAACATAATGATAATCCAAGGGTGTCAATAAACACCTTTGGAGTTTTTTCCAATATCATCTGGAAGAGACCCAGTTTAGAAGGGTCCCATACAGATGTCAAAGACAGAAGTCATGCCTTCAGGAAGATGAGGGGCTATCTTTACAACACATCTTTTCACAGCGAGCTATCAATCGCTACCTTATTTTATCCTTTAAGAAAAAAAAAAGAGAGAAATAAAGAATATTTTAAAAATGGGACGAAATAGCCCAGGGGCTAATTCCTTCTATAGGGGGAAAACAGATACATGGAAGCTGGCACTACCATAGGCAAAGCATTGGAGAAAGGGTCCCTTATATATCACCTGAGGGCAGACATCTGGTAATTCCTTTGAGCATAGAACTCTTTGTCTTATATTATTCTTGACTCCTCCTCACACCCAACAGAAAGAGGGGGAAAGTGGTTAAAATAGCTTTATTTTGCACCATGCTTGTACAGTGAATGTGTGGGGGAAAAAACAACAATTACAGGCAAGTCGGCCAGCTATCTCTAGCTTACAGAGGCAAGAGAAATCAAACCCAGCTCCATATTCTTCATCTATTTTAAGAGAAAGAAAAGTCTAGTGTCCCTGTGTGTGTATTTGTAACAATATATCAAATGATATACTCTATAAGTCAGAACAATTCAAGAGTTAATATTAGCCTGACAAACAAAATACTATTTGGAAATCAGAAAATTGAGAAGGCATGAGATGCTAAATATAGGCAAGTATGTGGGGGAAAACAAAAACTTTCAAAACTGCTTCAATGTATCAGTCAAATAAACATGGGGTTTGCATAAACAAAATGTTTTCAACTATTCAAATACAGAAAATTCATGTTTATCCAGAACTCAAATTTCTGTATTTGGTATTGCACTTCAATTTTCTGAGAAATAGTTGGTAAAAATACCAGTTTATGACCCTGGATATTTGTGGTTTTTAATGATTTTTTTCAGGTTTTTGTTGTTGTTGTTTGTTTGTTTTTGCCATAGGACACATGTGCTCACTGGAGAGAGACAGAGAGAGACAGGGAGAGAAAAAGAAAGTGAGAAATCATCCTCACAAAGGGATGGCCATGTCACAATCCCATCTCCACTCTCTTCTCTTCCAATCTCCTCTCTGGATTCTGGGCACGCACGCATATGAGCCTGGCATGATTTTCAAGCCTTCAAATCCAGGACTTGAACTACAGTCGGCCATGTGAGAGTCTAGCTCCTTAGCCACTATGCTACCTGCTGGCCCCATGATTTCTTATTTACATTTAATTATTGTATATCTCTATAGCACGCAATATTCACAATTGTTAAGATGTGGAATGAATCTACTTAGTGCCCAAGAACTGAAAACTGTATTGAAAAAATATGGCACAAGTACACTATGGAATATTAGTCAGCCATAAGGAATAGTGAGATCCTGTTATTTGATACAAAGTAGATGAATATATAAGATTTTATGCTATAAGAAGTGATCCTGGATATGTCAAAACTCACTGAATTTCTATAAGCTCTAGATTTGCATCTTCAAATGCTTACTTGACATCTTCATCTGAACACATCAACTGCATCTGAAATTTAGCAGATGAAGATCTGACTTTCCCCTGTGCTATGGTCTGAATGTTGGAATCTACCCAACGTTCATATGTTAGAAACTACACAATGTGATTGTAACAGGCAAAGTTTTTAGGAAGTGATTAAGACATGAGGGCTCTATCCTCATAAGTGGGATTGGTGCCCTTATAAAAGAGGTCCAAGTGAGCTTCCTTGCTCGTTCCTCCATGTGAGGACACAATGAGAAGACATCATCTCTGAGAAACTAATGCCTTCTAGATATTAAGTCTGCTGGCACCTGAATCCTGGACTTTCCAACCTCCAGAACTGTGAACAATAAATTTATATTATTTGTAAATTACCCAGTCTAAAGTGTTTTATGATAGCATCCTGAATAGACTAAGACATCTTGAAAACTGGGTTGTTTTCATTCTTGCCCCATCTTAGTACTTTGTGTCAACATTTATTAAGATAATAAAGTCAGAAAGTAAGGACTCAGGCTGACTTCATGAGAGTTTGACTAGTAAGTCACACACAGGCCCATGCTCATAAGGTTCCTTAACGTGGAGTTTAACGCTCTGTAGTCTCTGTCTCAAAATTCTTATTTTGAACTTATAATTTTGTTTGTTTGTTTGTTTGGAGAGGTTTTTGGTATAGGGTTCGTGCACTTGCCAGAAAGAGAGAGACAGAGAGACAGAAAGTGAGAAATCACTCCTCAGGGGGGGCGTGACCATGCCACAATCCCTTCTCCTCCATTCTCCCCTTGGGATCTTGGGCACCCACGCACATGTGCCCGGTGTGAGTTTAAACCATTGGGTCCGGGATTATAACCACAGTTGACTGCATGGGAGTCAAGCGACATAGCCATTATGCCAACTGCCAGTCCCTGTAATTTGTGTTTTATACATGAAATCCAAAAGGACAAATGGAGCATGCCAAGAGCTTGAAGTGTTTGCTCCTGTGAGGTCTTGCCTCCCATCACCTCCCTGATTCCTGGACAGGTTCTCAGTCTCCTGTCTCCTAGTGTTACATTGTGAATTGCCCAACCTTCCACCTCCCTGTCACTGCTCAGAGAAAGCTGCTGCCCTTTGCCTAGTATGGACACTAGGTCACAGTAGTTGAGGTTTGAAGGGTGATACTGAATTATGTTTATACTTGGTCCTCATCAGTGGCCTGGGTACCTGCTCAGAAGGGTCAGGGTTGACTCCACACATCCTGTCATCCTGTGGTATCTCAGAGCAGGGAAGGGTAGTAGCTGGAACCCTCTGGACTGGTAGTCTATGATGTGTTCACTGGGCTACTAGATGGGGGAGAGTCTCTAGTCTACCCTAAATCCAGGTACAGAATGTGTCCTAGCACAGAGACTGCAACAACCTTGGTGTTGCCCATTCGCCACAATTGAGGAGCGAGGCTGTGGAAAGGGGTGACTGACCACTTCATACCCAGCTGGGCACAGCATGTCTATCCCACAGATGGCCAGGGAGTAAACTCAGTAGTTAGCCAATATGTTAGGAGTCCCTGGGTGAAATCCCAGGGTGTCAGTGAGGTTTAGTATCATACAAGTCTCCCTGTGCCTGAGGAAATGCAACATTAAATAGCAAATCAAAACAGGTGGAGAGAGAGAGACCATAGAAGAAGGAGAAACATCTTATATTTGGTACCTTCAATAGCACTTTTTTTCTTGCTCCAACAAGCAATCGTGTGTTTTTCATTTAGTACTGGATCCCACAAATTATTCAGTTGGCCCTGCCAGCAGTCATCATTTGGCTCCTGTATGTTTTCTATCTGTAAGTCTTGTTGTTTCTACCACCAAAATAGATTCCATGTGCACATCTCTCACCTCCATTCTTGACTAAGTTCAAACTAGCCCTGGCCAAACAGTCTACCATCTTACAGTACCCAGTGTGATCTTTGAAAACTTGAAGTCCTCCAAGCCTCAAAAGCTTCCTTCCCATCACGAAGTACAAAGTCTTTCTCATGACCTGCAATGCCTTATGCAATCAGATATCTGCTGGATTCTCCCCCTATCATAATAGTCTAGCCATACTGGCTTGCTTCTCATCACTTGGATAAACCAACTTCTTTGTTCTTTCTCCCCTCCCACCGTGATACCCAAATGCTGGTGAGGAACAGCGTTTCATGTTGTTCTGCCCAGAACAACCTGCCCCACCCCCACTCCCCCAGCACACACTGCATGTCCTAAAATGTGCCTGCAGAGCTGGCTCCTTTTCATTCTTTGGGATTATCCTCAGGGACCTCCCAGCTCCTTCCTAAGTCTTCCAACTACATTACATTGTTGCCTTCACGCCACATGCAAATTTATATTTATTCATTTTCAGTCATTTTCTGTCTGCCTTCCTGGTTCAAAGTGCTCAACTAATACCTATGGAATACACAAATATGCATTACTGCAGTAATACATGCTGTAGTATAGTTTAGGTTGATTAGGAGGTGTTCAAAGTTGGAAACCTGGGTAGGTCACGTGCAATTTTCAGTTTGGCCCAAAGCAGGCTCACCTCTCCCCGAACACAGTACAACACACACGAGTATATTCATTTTCAAGCCTTACCCAACTACTGAACTGGTAACCAAGATACTGATGAGTCCTCTCATCTTGGAAGAAGGGAAATGTAGTGCTATTTTGGAAAGAGTAAGGTAAATTTGAAAAGAAGGGACATTATCTAAACAGATAAACTCAAAACTGACCTTTCCTGAGGTATTTTTCTTCTTTCCTTCCCTGCTTCCTTCCTCTCTTTCTCTCCTTTTCTTCCTTCCTTCTAGGCTTTCTTATTTTAACAACAATCTATAATACTCATCTCTGAAAGTTCATAACAATTCTTAGGAGAGATTTTCCTATAGGGAGGGCACATGTTCTCACCAGAGAGACAGAGAGAGAGACAGAGAGACAAAAAGTGAGAAATCACTGCCCAGGGAGGAAGGTCATGCTGCAGTGCCCTTTCCTCCATTCTTCTGGAATTTGTGGCACAGATGCATACATGCCTGGTGTGAGTTTTAAGCCTCCAGGTCTGGACCAAAACCATGATCAACTATGTGGCAGTCCAGCGACGTAACCATTATGCCATCTGCTGGTCCCTCGTAACAAAAATTTAAGAAGTATATTAGCCCAATTTTTTTCCCTGCTATAAAACATAAACCCACAGAGTGGATAATTTATAAAGACAGTTTTGTTTCTTATAGTTCCAAAACTGGGAAGTCTGTGATCAAGGCATCAGCAGATTCGGTTGTTTGGGAAGAGCTGCATTTCCAAAGGAGAGGAACGCTATGTCCATATACAGAAGAAGCCAGAAGGGAGAGAAGGGGCACTCTCTGTAACTTCACATGGCAAAATAGTAAAAGAGAGCAAACCCACTGTCACAAGCCTTGTCATGGCAGCTTTAATCCATTCTGGAGGGACCTAAAAACCTTCCATTAAGCCCCATCTGTCAACACTGTTGCAGTAGGAATTAAGTTTCTAACTCATGACTTCTGGGGGTGAGGGGTACATATTCAGACCACACATCATAGCAAGAAGGCTAATAAGACTTAAAAAATGAGATGCCTAATATCTATTTCAGCTATTATTTCACTTACTGGTGAAGATTTAATTGACAGGCTAAATCATTAGTATGTGCATAGGTATATGTGCATGCACAACAGGAGAAAATGCACAGAAAATTAAACAGTATTGTCCCTTTATTAAAAAAGGGATTTTGCCTTAATTTGTAACTGGCTCTGAAATGAGTAGGACTAGGGCCATCAGGTGACGTGGTGGTTAAGGTATCAGATTCCCACATGGTGACCACAGTTCGAATCAGGGACCTGATGACTTGTGCAGATGTGTGCATGTGTGCCCAAAATCCCAGGAAGAGAATGGAGAAGAAAGGGTTACAGGGTGGTCACCCACCCTGGGGGTGACTTCTCACTTTCCTTTTCTCTGTGCACTCACCCTATGGAAAAACAAAAACAAAAACAAAAACACAACTAAATAAATAAAGGGTAGGGCTGGTTTGTTCATTTGCAATACAAAGAAGAAATATTTTCCTTCTGGTTTGTGCCAGATGGGTTGAAATACTGAACGCGAGCTGGATGTTTCCACAGTCATGCACCAGGTGACAAGAAAGAAGCTTTCTCTCATCAGTAAAATTGCTCTTTCTCTGCTGAGAGAGTATCTTAGGAAGCAAGAAACAGCCAGGCTGAACGCTGTGTCGTTACCCTTGCCCTTCCAGTGCTGAGCCAGAAAAATGAGATTCTAGAGAGGTGAAATTGTGCCAAATCCCTGAGAAATGAGGCATTTGCTGCTGGCGATGCAAGAGGGTTGGTGACATTTAATTGAGAAATTGCCCAATTTTCCATCTGGTTGAGAAAAAAAAAATCAAGGTGAAACAGTTGGGCCTTGATGTGTGTGATTGAGCTAGAAGCAGGTGCCATCCAATTTCATTTTCTTAAGGCAATGGATCTTAGCAACAGATGGCTGTGTTCCATGGTCTGAGTATGCAAATACAAATGTGAGACACTTCATGTCTTGACTCTTGTACTTCCAGAAAGACATTTAGAGTATGTTAACTTTTGACCTACTTGACTGTGCAACAAACATGGGTCACAGTTAAGAATGGTCTCTAGAGTCATACATATTTGTGTGAAGTCCCTAGATCTACCATTTACCAGCTCTAGGGCATTGAGTAAATGCCTTAGCTTCTCTGTGCTTTAGTTTTGTCATCCATGAAATGGGCAGTGTAATAGTGGCTGCTCAAAACAAAATACAGTGACCAAACAAAGAAAGCAACACTTTCAGGGTGTATAACACATTCTTCTCCAAAAAACACAAGTTCTATTATTATCCTCTTCTCTCACCAAGACAACTCCATAAATTACTTATAAATTCAAATTTGTGAGTATACCTAACTTGCAGTTTCTCAGGACATGGTCTACCTGGGGCAGCTCTAGAGATGGCTGGAGCACTCTAGAATCAGTAGAATGGTTACACTGAGGGCTCTTGGTGTTGCTCCATTTCTGTTCTCCAGGTGTGCCAGCATGATCACAGTTCCCCATTCTGATCAAGTTCTTTATACCTCGCCTCGCCCTCTATGTATTCTCTATTGCTAGCGTGTGCTGGATTGCCATTCTCAATAGAGTCCAATCCCATCACACGTCAAGGTTTGGTCTAAAAGTCACTGCCTTTGTGCAGTAATAGAATTCATTGTCAGAAACTACTAGACTATTCCTGTTTTTCTGGAATATTCCAGTACTTAGTACTCAGGAATACCATTATTTACACGTCATCTCCCTCTCATGTTATCCCATATGATTTATCACTATGCATATCTTTTCAAAAGGCAAACTTCTTGCATCCCCAACAGTAAACACTTTTATTTCTCAAGGGTTTATCATTTTACAGAAATTACACCCTCTTTAAATGTGTACTTTTACACCTAGAAAGGGTGAAAAAATACACAGGTCTAGACCTTTTTACATAATAGATGGTCAATGAGTGGTTGATAAACGAATGAATAAATGAAAACTTCGACTGTGTTGAAGATCGATCAAAGAATTTGATCTATACTTTAGGAGGAACATCCCTCCCCACCCCCTACTTTCCACCATCTCTCGGTCCCTATTGCTACCATTCTCATGTTAAAATAAATTAATACACAGACCAGGCCTGAAGAATTCATGCTCAGACAAAATCATATATCTCATAAATAACCTCAACTTTGCTTGATTTGCAAACATAAGCAAGGCTTAACTTGGGTCTCTTCTGATAAATGCTTATGTTAGAGAAAAATCAAATTCCGATCTCAGACTATCAGACACAGCCAATCAACATATGATTATATGACCAAGGATTTTCTAACGAGGTACTTAAAAAGAGAACTTTGTCATTGCAAACCTATCAAAAAATTAATTTTTTCCTTCCATGGTTTTCCAAAAATATTGACTCTGACATTTTTATACTAAAAAACTAGACCTCTTTAGACCCCTATTCCTAATTCATGAATTGCTTCATACTAAAATGACCTCAAAATATTATTGTGCTATAGATTTTTCTTTGAACATCATAAAACCAGTAACTTCTCTGCTTTTGAAAGTATTTGTAAGAAAATTTCTCCTTGTTTGCCCACCGTTCCTCATTCATTCATACCCAGAGGAGGAAGAGGCAATGAACTCACCAGTCAGATAAGAAAAGGAATAGTTACAAGGCATCAGCCCATTCCAGGTCTCAGCTGGCTACTATGTGGCTAAGTGGGCCTAACTCAGAGGTGCTGTTGGTCTAGGTCATCTTTATCTTTCCTACCTCAGCTTATCTGATCACCATGTTTCAACTTTTTACTGAGTGTTTATTTGGGTTTTTTGTTGTTGTTGTTTGTTTTTGTTTGTTTGTTTTTTTTTTGAGAGAGAGAAAGAGATTTTAGCTATAGGGCGCATGTGCTCACTAGAGAGACAGAGAGATAAAGAAAGTGAGAAATCCTCTCCCAAGGGGAATAGTCATGCAGCAATCGCTTCTCCTCCATTCTCCTCTCGGGATTTTGGGCACTGATGCACACTCACCTAGCGTGAGTTTTAAGCCACTGGGTCTCGGACTTGACCCATGGTCAGCCTTGTGGGAGTCTAGCCACAACCGCTATGCCATCTGCTGGTTCCTCAACTTTTCACTGAGTTCAAACTTATGTAGGGATAATGGACATGACCTGTCCCTATATACATACCTGATAATATTTTTTTAATCATTTAATGAACATGAAAATGGAAAATTATCTGGTGATGATAATGTATATGGTACTATCTTTGATTTAACTAATATACAATGTACTCAGATGGGAAAATCCATTTGGTATGCTATAAAGATGTTCAGTAATGGAATGTAAAAAAAATAAGGAGAAAAAAAGTCCTAACATTAAGTTGAAGCTGGGAAGAATACCAAGAAGAAACAATATTTCAAAATATGATACTTCAAAAGGAAATACAGAAAACCACAGTTTATGTATCAGGGCAGTAAGAGAGAAATCCCAAGAAGCTTACTTCCCTTGAATTGAGATTCTAAATCTGATGATGTATTATTAATGGGCTACTATAAAATCAAAATGGGCTTCCAGCCAGTGCATTCCTAAATTAGAGGCTTACACATCATTGGAACAAGTTCCATCAGGATGGCACTGGATTCAGTAGAGGATGCTAAAAGCCCTACAATAATTTGATGTAAGACTTAGTTGATGCCCCACTATACAAGATTAAAAATGTCATCTAAATGGAAATGAAAGTATGCATCTGCCCACACTCATGGGAGGGTCACAAGCAGCTAGATGAGAAATCCTGAACACAACACTATGCCATCTAAGTTTTTTAATTCATTTGCTCTAGTAGCAAATGCATAAGAGTGGAAATGAGTGGCTTTTCACCGTTACTGATTTTAATTCAAAGAGGATCGAATCAGTTATGACTTGGTATGCAGTGCACCAGTAATGCAAGCTTCCCTGAAGCAAAACAAAACAAAACAAACAAACAAAAAAGCACGTGTCATCCTGGCATGTGAGTACTCAACACTAGCATTTTTGTTTGAGTTTCTCTACTGGAAAATTATAATGGGAGGCACAGTCAGTTTTTGTGGGGCCTGAAGTTCAAGCCATTTGTGGAGATGCTCTTTAAGAAAGAGAACACAGTTACACACTCGAAATTCAGTGGACATCTTTGGAAAGGGCTCTTAAAAGCCTGGAGGCACTGAGGCTTAGGATTCATTAGTTTTTCAGTAAATCCTACTCTGGTTACACATGACAGTGCTGTAAGAAATTCCAGTAAAATCCTCTGGCAAACCGGCTGTTCAGTGTTTGCAAGAGAACTATGCAAGTGGCAAAACACAAATGATGACGATGATGATTTCGGCAAAGCTTACCTCTAGATCGTATCACATTCTTGTCACTGGCCCATGCAAACATAGGAGAAGCTAAATGACAGCCCTCTTCTAACTTCCACTCTCTGTTACTCTCTCCCACATATAACCCCTTGTCTGGAACCTGCTAGTCCTACAAATAGCCTGACACTCACTGTAACTTATCTTCACAGTACACTATTCAGAAGAATTTGAAGGGAATGCACATCAATCTCTTTCATTTCTAGAGCAGTTTAGAGAATTTCCCCCCCCCCTTTTATACAGGAGTCATGACAAGAGCCAACTGAAGCTTTTCTGCAAATATATCTCCTGCGATATGTTACTTCTCTTCCTCTTTCATGATCCTGAAACAGAAAAGGAAACTACTCTTTTGGTAGTAAAAGGAACTTTAGCAGATACTCAGCAAGGCATCAAGACTGAAATGAGAAAACACGATTATTTCAGCAGAGTTAAGTTAGATTTCCAAACATTGTTTTTCCTTAACTGCTCAGTTGGTTTCCAGACCATTATTTCAATTGCCTAGTTTTCATTGTAATACTTATTTAACAGATAGTTTTGGGACCAGCAGATGGCATAATGGCTACATTGCTAGACCCCCCCATGTAGTTGACTGTGGTTCAAGTCATGGACCTGGTGGCTTAAACTCATGCTGGGTGCATGTGCGTGCATGCCCAAGATCCAAAAGGAGAATGGAGAAGAGATTACAGCATGGCCATCCCCCCTGGGGGGTGATTCTTCGCTTTCTGTCTCTCTGTCTCTCTCTTTCTGGTGAGTACACACGTCCTATAGCAAAAACAAAACAACAAAACAAAACAAAAACCTCTTAAAAAAAAAAAAAAAGAGGTAGTTTCAATATCTACCATATGCCTGTATTCTGTTAGACCCTAAGAAGTTAGATGTGAATTTGAGAGAAATGGCACATGCCTAAATACCTTCTTGTAACAAATGAAATCTCTCCTAAGAAATATACTACTTTTATTTTTTTTTTATTGAGAGGTTTTTGCTATAGGGTGTGTGCGCTCACCAGACAGACAGAGAGAGCCACAGCGACAGAAAGCGAGAAATCACCCCTCAGTGGGGATGGTCACGCCGCAATCCCTTCTCCTCCATCCTCCTCTCGGGATCTTGGGCACACACGCACACGCGCCTGGCGTGAGTTCTAAGCCACCGGGTCCGGGACGCGAACCGTGGTCGACTACGTGGGAATCCAGCAACATAGCCATTACGCTAATTGCTGGTTCCCAAGAAATATACTACTTTTCATGTTATTCTAGACATATTGCATCTATTTTTGGTTCCAAATGCTGAGGGGGTAAAGGTAGGGGCATGTAGGGATTAAAAATACACAGGCCTTCAGGTCCCACTATGCAATATTGTAGCCACATAGACAAAGCCTGGGGTTTGGATCTAAGGTTGCCATGGCTGACTAGAAGACTGAATTGGGGAGTAGAGATGATAGTATGATGAGATCCTGTCAAGAGAGCCTGTCTGTCTGTCTCATTCTCTTCCTCTCCTTCTCTCATGAAAGAAATACAAAAATCAAAAATAAATAGCAAATAGTACTTGAGCTGATCCATTTTAAAATGAGAAATACATTATAAATTGGTCAGTTTATAATCAGTTATCAGTTACAAATACCTATATTAGTTATATATATGTGTCAGTTATAAATATATATTTTAATAGTGTGTCATGGAAGGCAAAAATGAATTCATAGGACTAAGTGTGCTGGCTGTTTCATTAGAGAAGTACAAGGCACCAGGGAGCAAAACATGGATGGTTAAACTGGTTTGTAAGGGCTAAAGGTGAGGTGAATCATAAAAAAAAAATAATACTCATTAGAGGAATTCTTAAAGATGAACCAAGCATCTCTGAGTACACAGGGTAGCGATGCCACCTTCTAGAAAGATCATGAAGGTCCTGAGGCAGAGAAGTACATAACACATTGGGAGGGAAGACTAGGAAGACTAGATTCGAGAAAGAGAGAAATTAAGAGAGAGTCGGAGGCCAGACTGTGCAGTGTTTATAGAACTTGCTGAAGATTTGGACTTTGACCTAATATACAACACTTTACACATTTGTGAAAATAACAGTACACAGAAAAATTAAAACCATCTCAGAGTGTGAGTGGTAGAAGAACCCTCTGTGGGATCCTCCAAGTCTACAGGAACATGGGCAAAGATCTTCCAGGGTGGGGCCCAGTTCAGGATATCCCATTGCATTTAGTTGGCATGTGTCCCTGTCTCTGGCAGTTTATCCATCTTCTCTTGTCTTTCATGCCCTTGACACATTGGAGGCACACTGCTCAGGTATTTTGTAGAATGTGTCTTCCCTCCAATTTTGTCGGATGCCTTCTTACGATTTCAGGGGAGGATATCTTCTAATGACCATAGGACATTGAATTCTTCACCAGCTCTAAGCTCTACAAGAGAGTTCATTTCCCTGGTCTCGTCCCTCCTGTTTATTCTATCTGGTCTAGAAAAATCTACACCTCATATGCGAAAGAACTTAAGATATGACAGCTGCAGGATTTCTCGTGTTCTATCTAGTTTTCCTTTTAGGAGCCTCATTAACCTTTGATGCTCCTCAATCTTTATGTATTCTAGTCATTTCCTGAACCTCTTTCCTTTCCTCTGCAGCCTGAAGCCACTACAGATGCAATATGTCCCCATGACAAGATAAGTATTATGTTTCTAAGAAGAATTTTCCTTTTCACATGATTATTTTTGGTCTCCAATGCCCTCAGGGAATCTCTTTCTAGTAGCCCAGCCTCTCTACATTGGCAGGGAATTAACATGTACAAAACCCGTGTCTGGAAGCCTTCCAGACCTCACTGTTTACTCTTAAAAACGACAATGACTCATTCCCAATGATCTTTTCTTTTGAAGAGAGGGCCATTGTCCTTTAAATCACACCCCTCAATAAGCTACCTAATCTATGTATGAAATCTATAATGATGGAACGTGAAAGAAACAAAATTAATTTTTGTTTTGGAGAGGTTTTTAGTATAGGGTGCATGCACTCGCCAGAAAGACAGGGAGAGACAGAGAAACAGAAAGCAAGAAATCATCCCTCAGGGGGGATGGCCACGCTGCAATCCCTTCTCCTGCATTTTCCTCTAGGGATCTTGGCCATGCATGCACAAGCACTCGGCATGAGTTTAAGCCACCAGGTCCGGGACTTGAACCACGGTCGACTACATGGGAGTCCAGTGATATAGCCATTATGCCAACTGCCAGTCCCAAAATTCATTCATTTTATCTACTTTCATTGTAGATAAATTTGATAAGTAAAATGGCCTGTTTACAAAATTAGGGAATTAGGAGCTGAGATCTGTGAAGTTCCCTTCAAGGGACCAGAAAGACGTGGAGAAATGCCTAGGGTCAGGGAAAATAGTGAGGGGAACCTTTTTGCAGCTGCACTGTTTTAGAAGGCCCATCACGCCTGCACGCACTACCTTGAATACACAGCATCCTCTGCTGCCTCAGGGTCTTTGTACAGGCCACTCCTTCTGCCTAGATTGTTCTCCTTCCTGCCTTTCTTATCTTGAGGGAGGTTTTCACACACTTTTCAGATTAGATCTGCTCTTCCTTCATATGCTTTCACAGTTCCATGAGTTTGTCCTTCCTAATGCTTAATAAAATTTATTATCAGGTATCTGTGTTGTAATTAAATAACAATATCAGCTAACATTTACTGAGCACTCCCTACATATGCCAAGCCTAGTACTATCGTTCAGTCTACAAAATGGAAACTCTGGGGGCCTTGATGCACAATTTAATTCACATCTGGAAATGACATGAGGACAGGTTCTGTGTATGTATTACTCTCTCTGGCTAACAGTCTCATATAGAAAAGGTGCTTGGTCCATATTTATTAAAGAACAACAGCATAACATACCAGAGAAACACCATGCACATAGATACATCTGATTTCAAATCTCCATTTTGTGATTGGCTAGCTCTGTAAACTTGGGCAACTTATTTAGCTTTCATAAACCTGGTGTCTTCGTTTGCCAAAGATAATGAGACCTCACCACCAAAAAAATCTTCAAGGAAATTAGATAAGGTAATATAGGTGAAAGTATATAATCATGTCTAGCGTGCACTATGATATGCTGTATAAATAATTGCTTCGCTATTCTTTTTTCAAAAAACTTTCTCAGAATACTGATGGTCCTACAGACAACTTCCCTTATGATGGTATCACTTTTCCTGAATGCTATTTTGACACTTTGCTTATCAAATGTTATGCATCAAGATAATCACTTTGGGTTCTTTTGATGATGTTATTCCAAGAATAAAAAGGAGTTTGTTACTATTCATGGAAACACAGGTCCAGGGGAAGTCAGTAGGAAATAAAGAGTCATTTTACAGTTCATTGTATTGTACTACTGCAGAGGCAAATTTTATTTCTGTTGTGCCATTGTAGAACCACCCCGAGAGCCACCCCATTCACCCTTTCCGTTTCACAAACCTACCCGCTTTAATCACTTTGTGAAAGCTCTCGCAGCAGGATGAAGTTGTACTGATAGATGGTAGAATTCAATCCCAAATTAAAAGAAGAACAAGACGAAAGGGAATGATGATATTAGCATTTCAAAGTAGGAAAGCAAATAGAAAGACTCACAAAGGAAAATTAAGAAACACCTTAGGATGAAATTCCTTTGAAGTGCCTCAATTCCCCAAATAACAGATTGGTTATCTAATGGTATCCATCATGTCTCACTAATTGTCTTATGAAACTTACACTGGAAACATACAGAAGGCAACCATGTAATCTAAAAATTGCCCATAAAATATGTGAGATTAGAAGATGCTTACAGAAAACAAACAAACTTGCTTTCATTTATCAAGCACTTACCGTATGGTATGCTCTGATCTAGGCATTTTAATGAATGTAGTTTTCATTGGCTCCTATGACACATTTGTTTAACAAATATTTACAGAGTGTTTACTATGCATCAGTCATGGTCCTTAGAGCAAGACGAACACAGTCCCTGACTAAAACAAGCATGAAGAAGTCTTTCAGGGAAGACACACAGTAAACAGCTTCTTAATATTTATTGCATAACTTAGGGTGACCAACTTAACCTGGTTTGCCTGGACATCCCTGTTTTAGGCACTGCAGGTTTTATACCCTGGGAATAACCCCTTCAGTTCTAAGAAATGGGGGGGATGGGTCATCTAGAAAAATTATACAAGATGTAATGAATCATATTAAATGCTATTCCAAAGGAGTGCAGAGTAGAGGGGCTAGCAGGTGGCATGGTGGTTAAGGAGCTCTACTGCCATGTGATCAACCAGGGTTCAAGTCCCACACCAGGTACACGTGTGTGCATGCCCAAAATCTCAGGAGAGTAGAGGAGAAGGGATTGCAGCGTGGCCATACCCTTGGGGGGGAGGGGGTGCTTTCTCACTTTCCCTCTCATTGTCTCTCTCTATTATATGCACAATTTAGCAATTTAAAAAAAAAAAAGGAAAGGAAAAAAAAAAGGAATACAGAGTTATGTGCACTATGACTAGTCCTCTTTCACAAATAAAGAAACTGAGATTTTGAAAAATTAGGTAATAGGGGCCAGGAGGTGATGCAGCAGTAACGCAACGGCTCCTACCCCAGGAACTCCCTGAACTGCCATTGTAGATGTGTGTGTGTATATCGGTATATGCCAATGGTCTGTGCTAGCTGGGACTAGGTGTGGATTAGGTTGCAAGTCCATATGTGGGAAAGTAAATCTCTGAAGCCTGGCTGTTCTAACTCCCAGTTACACGGTCTGATTCCATGTATGAGTCTATAAAATATCTCCTGATGCTTTATATTTTAGAGTCCAAATCTCAACTTGCACTATTGGAAAAATGCTTCCAAAAGCTCTGAGTGGAGGAATGTTTATCAGAAGAGGGGAACCAGATCCTAGAGCAAGTCCCTTTGATCTGGACCTGAATGCAGCTCTGTCCCAGCCAGAAACACCTGCACATATTCTGTCATCTTCATCTTTCTGCTGTGGGTGGTTCATGGACAAACAAAACAAAGCACTTGTCAGGTTTATTGCAGTCTTTGGGGGCAAACAGTGTTTCTTGAAGAGTGAGGAGAGGGTCGGAGATGGGAGCTCTTAGTAATTACAAAGCATGTGTTAAGTACCTCTGGACTATGGATGAAAAATGTACCTGAAGAGTCTTTTAGCAGTGGTCACCAGCTCTTTGTGGCTAGCCAGGTGCAGTGTTTCCTTGGTAGAAACACAATGAGGACAGGACTGTGTCTTGTGTTGAACAGTTGGATTTGCCTAGCATCTTTCACATGAGATAAGAAACCAAGTAGTCCTGAAAATTGGGTAAGTGGGGGCAGTAAGAAGTTAGGAATCTCCCTGTCATGTGTTGACACCAATGAAAGCGGATTCTTTGGTCTGTTTTATTCATGACTGTATTCCTTGAACACAGAACAGTAGCATGCATGCAGTAACACTCACTAACATTTTTTGAATGTGTAAATAAACAGCCAACAATCTTAGTTACTAAATTGCAAATGTGGAAAAGCTACTTTACTCCCATGGACATTGGATTTCTTGTCTATTAAAATGGAGAGTTTAACTGGGTGACTTTTATGTCTTCCAACAATATTCAAAGTTCTAAGCTCCAAGGTGCACATTTCAGGTTAAAAATTCACCGATAGGATGAGTCTCAGTGTCAGGGAATATTTCTAGAAGCCTGACTAGTGGAGAACAGATAAATAACTTGTGACAAAGCCTTAAAACACAAAACAAATCAACATTAACAGTGATGTTGAACAAGTATATTTATTGACAAGAAAATTTCTCATGATATTGTTAATACTTAAAAGTCATAAGAGTATGGTAGTATGGTAGGATCCATATTTGTAGTTATGTGCAGGATTAGAGAGAAATCTGAAAAGACATAAACTAAGATGTTAACAGTGACTATCACTGGGTTATAGACTTACAAGTGAGGTTTTTTTTTATGATAGTTTCATCTAATTTCCCTTTTTGACTCTGTGTTGTCATCCAATAGAAATTCCTAGAATGACCTAGTACCTGTTAGGCACCAGACTTTTCACTATCAAGGGGCTACCATGTCTGGGTTAAGACAGGGCTCCAGAATCAGATCAAATAATTCTAATTCTGTGGCCTCAGGGAAGTTACTCAGACTCTCTTATGTTAGGTTTCCCTCCGTACAAAACAAATAGTGATACCCAACTCATAGACTGATTTTGAAGTTTAAATTAAGTAATCTGTACAAGTACCTGGTATACATTCTACACTTGATAAATGTTAGCTATTAGTATGCTAAATACAACAAGAATGCTTTTATATGTAAACCTGCCAAATAATAAAGTCATTATCCTCAAGAAGTATTAATTTGGTGAGAATAATAAGAGTAACACACATACAAAAAAAGGAAAACATTGCAATAACTTCCTGGAGTAAATAGTCTGGACTGCTTTTTGCCTCTTTCTCCCTAAGCCTTTGATGAGATGCCAAGTCCTCCCTGCTGGAAATCTCCTACCTCATACTCATGCCCGCTGTCATGCTTCTTCATTCAACCCAGTAATTTCTTCTTCAGTCCCATCTTATATGCCTAAACTCTGCTCACCCTCAAGACCCAGGATGCACCCATGACACTTTTCTCAGCACACTACCAACTCCTTTTAGAGTTGAGTATTCCATCTTCTCAACACCCAGAGCAAGAAACTGGCCTATTCAATTCTTATTTCCTCCCCTGGTATCACCATGATGTATTAGATTTCTAGAACTGCAATAAGAAACTACCATAAACTTAGTGTGATTTATTCTGTCAGAGCTCTGAAATCAAGATGTCTGAAATCAAGATCTTGGCAGGGCTATACCTTTCTTATAGCTTCCAGTGTTACAACTAGTCCTTGGTGTTCTAGATGAATCACTCCAATCTCTGCCACCATTGTCACATAGCACCTTCCCCATGTCTTCGTATATCTTCTCTTCTTCTTTTAAGGGCATCAGTCATATTGTATTAGAATCTACCTTAGCCCATTTGACCTCAATTTAATGTGCTTATATCTGCAAAGACTCCATTTCTAAATAAGATAACATTCTTAGATAGCAAGGGCTAGGACCTCAACTTTCGGAACATGGTAATTTGCACATATAACTTATTACCTCTAATCAGTAGTGAGCCCCTTGAAGCAGGTCCTCCAGCTTATTCTTATTTTCCCATTCCCTATACATATCCCTACCCACCCACCCATCTACCCAATCTCTTTAAAGAACCTAGTTCAGAAAAAGAACTTTTTAAAAAGAGATTTTTGCTGTAGGGATGCACACACACTCTCTCAAGAGAGAGACACAGAGACAGCAAGAGGGAATGTGAGAAATCACCCACAGAGGGAATGGTCATGCTGCAATCCCTTCTCCATTCTCCTCCCAGTATCTTGGGCATGCATGCACATGTGCCTGGCGTGGTTTTCAAGTCATTGGGTCTGGGGCTTGAACCATGGTTTGCCATGTGGGAATCCACCAATATTAACTGCTATGCCATCTGTTGGCACCAGAAAAAGAACTCCTTTAACATATTATTGTTCAACAGAAGAATAAAAGATGTAAGCTAGAATTAACTAAGCACAATTTACATGAACTAGTAAGTAGGTATTAAGTTGTATGACGTTATCTACTCAGTTGTGGAGAATTGGGAGGTAGGTCTATGAAACTGTAGTGCTTTGAGATGGCTTGTTAATGAATGGGCAGGATTTAGGACAGAGAGAAAAGAAGACTTAACTTTAAAGGGAAAGAATTTGAACAAAAGATTGTGGGAGAAAAAACAATCCGGTTAGTAGAACCAGAGCCCTGGAGAATGATTCTGGAGTAGAAGGTGGATATTGGGCAGAAATGGAAACGATCCATCGCTTGTTCTTGTTAGTTCAATGATCATTGCTTAGTCTCTTCTCTATTTTTCCCGCTAGTTTATTACTCCCTGGCTGACTTCTAAATTCTGTTTCTGAGAGAAGAGAATTGAGTTGGCAGTCAAATGTTCCTGTAGAACCCTGAACTTCATTCTCCTGACACTAATCATTTTCTTGTGCTAGAGGGCAAACTAGAGAATGAGGATAAAGACCATGTCTGTCTTGGTTACTATATTATTTCTGCTCCTAGGAATTTTGTGTCCAATCTGTATTTATCCTATAGAGGAAGATCAAAAAATATATCTTGAATGAATGACAACTAGACAACTACTTGAATGTGTGTGTTCACATACATACATGCACACACATATGCATGAGTGTGTGTATTTAGCAGTAGTCATTCCATTCCATTAACTATGGGTTGCTGATTGTCAAACATATAGCCATACTACTCTATATTACCATGGGTTGCACAACAGTTATAATAGCATAATTGACTATTTTTTGTTGCTTAGTACCCAACCTTTTTTATGTAAGTCCATTAGATGCACCTGTGCTTATTTGTGTTTTATATTCAATTGAGCATAGCATTTCCTTGATCAGCATTAAATACAACAGACAATACTAATGCAGAACCTTCTTGTATTCAAATTCAAAGCAGATGATGAGGTTGAAAATGGTAACCTTAATAAATTAATTCTTAAATCATGGTGTTAAAAAGATCATAAAAGCCCAGAAGCTAAATGGAGATGTGTGATTTTTTTTAATAGGTTTTCCAGTTTTCCTCTAGCATACACACACTTACAGTGCATTAAGTGAATAGTATCAAGAGTTTGTGATTTCATGAGGAGTGATATGTCCTTCTAAGTAGTGGCATTAACACTGATAATCTTTGTTTGACAAACAATAATAGATTTGGGACAGCATCATGCTTTAATCTCTTCCTCATGAAGAGGGATTATTAAATTTTTATCCGTGATTCAGATAAGATATTAAATCTCTTAAAGAAAAAACTTCTCCATAACTTTCTCAGATCTTATAATGTGTAGTACATACATTTTTAAGGCCTCATCTAGTACCACTGCCTTACTGATTTGCAGAAGCTTAAGAAAACCCAGATTATACTCTGATTGATAGAACTCACTATCATTATCATCATCTTAGCAAATATTTATTGAGCAATTCCTACAGATTAGGCAGAGCTTTTAGTACTCATAAATTCAGATCATTAAGTTCCCTAATTAAATCATCAAAATATCAAAAAGCTAAAAATTATGATTACTATCTTTCTACACGAGAAGATACTGAGATATTAGAGACTAAATATGTGGTCCATGGTCCGAGATCACATAGCTGATAATTCAAGGATTCAGATTTTAATTCAGTTCTTGTTATTTTACAATGTATGTGCTATTTATTAATCACTATGTACTCATTTTTAACTAAAAAAAGGTAAATTTAAGAAAATCACCTTGTTTCAGAAAAAAAAAAAATCAGAGCTATGTTCAAGGGCTATTTTTGAACTAAACATACATCCTACCCTGTCTTTAATAGTGCCACCATCATTATTGATAAAGTCATTGAATCAGAAACTATTGAGTTGTTGGAAAAGTCATGACATATTTTTCTGTGTTTTTATGAAAATGTGTCCTGACTTTCCTGACGACCTAATATATGATTCAAAAGATATTGAAGTAAACTTCATATATAACACTATTTGTCCAAATGTGTCCCCCAAAATCATTGTGTTGAAACTGAATTGCCAATGTGATAGAATTAGCAAGTAGAGCCTTCATGATTAACCTTCATAATTAGGTCATGAGGGTCATACTCTCATAAATGAGATTAATATTTTATGAAAAAAATTCAGAGTTTTGTTTCTTTTTACCCTTCTGCCTATGTCATGTCAGGACGCAACATTCAAGGTGTCATCTTGGAAGCAGAGACCAGGTCCCCATCAGACATCAAAAATGCCAGCACCTTGATTTTGGACTTCCTATCATCCAAAACTGTAAAAAGTAAGTTTGTATTATTGAAAATTTCACTATCCAGTTTTTAGTATTTTGTAATAGCAGCAAAAAAAAAAGCAGGAATAGATTAAGATTCTCGGTCAAATTTATTTATTGACAAATAAGTTTTTTAATATTAGACAATAGTACAACTGGTTTTTTTTACTTGAATTTCAAATATGACCAATGTATTATACACAATTATTGGGACCAGCAGGTGGCAGAGTGGTTAAGGCACTGGACTCCCACAAGTTGACTGTGGTTTGAGTCCTGGATCCAGCAGCTTGAAACTCCTACCCAACATGTGTGTGTTCGTGCCCAAAATCTTTAGAGTAGAATGGAGAAGAAAGGATTGTGGCATGGCCATCGCCCCAGAGGGTGATTTTTCACTTTTCCTCTCTCACTGTTTCTGTCTCTCTCCAGGAAGCGCATGTGCCACATTACAAAAAAAAAAAAAAAAAAAAAATCTTAAAAAAATGAAATAACATAGGTCTTAGCCATGATTTGTTCATTGACTCATTCTTTCACTTGCTAAATATTTATTTAGTATGTTAAGTATCTAACATGTGTGAGGTTTTATAGGGAATGCATAGTATTTTAAAATGTGATCATCTTCATCTAAAGAAGAGACTAGAATAATGATCATGATAATATTTGCTATTCAATTGTCATCATATTCTAATAAAATTTGAAGCACTTTCAAACCCATAAGAGTTGTAGAACAGGAGACATACTCCTATTGGTACAATTTTCTTGTGTTTGCCCCAGCATGGGCAGGTCCTCAGAGAGACTTTCAACTCATTTAAAACTCATTCTTAAAGGCTTACTTTATGCCAAGATGTTAAAGCTGAAATATCTTAAAGAACCATCCCTCCTAGAAATATGGTGTCCAATTTGTATTTAAATACCTAAAATAGATTATGTACCAGTAGAAGAATTTGAAATATCAACTAGGGATGAATGAGGTTGGTTTTTGATTGAAAGGCAAAAAACCTCTTCTGATATTCCTCAAATTGCCTAGCCTTTTCTGATCCGTTTGAAATATCAAAGTGATGTCAGCAAAATGCCTTTCTTTATCTGAGAAAAAAAATCCTACTGAGTGATAGCAGGTAAAATAAGTTACTCTAGGATTGTAATTTAAGCCAAGGGTCTCAAAATTATGATCCATTGAGATAGGAGACAGAATCCTAAGAAAGAGATAGTCAGGACATAAGGTCCAAAGATGGAGTAACAGTGGGTAAACATTCCCAAGAAACTCCTTGCTCACAAGAAATGGCTTACAGCCTGCAGCAATGATTCAATGGTTAACCTAGAGAGCATAATTGAACAGAATTTTGGTTTTTCCATGATCCCACTACATTCTGGAACCTAAATAATGGTCTTTAGGGCCCAAGACTTTCAGATAAAGACTAGAGCAATCCTTGACTACTAGGTAATGGTCTCTGGGCTGAAGCTCTCAGACAAAAGACTTGGACAACCATTTACCAAAAATTCTCTAAATGAATAGCTCCCTAAATGTACAACATGACATGTCTAGCATGTGACACCCCCTCAGGACAAATGTGAACAAGTCCTTCCTAGTGAAACTAAAATTCCCAGACTTAAGCCTCACTTCAGCTACCTACTTTTCAGGACCCCTCTTGACTCAGGAGCTTTCTTCTATTTCTACAAACTATTGTTTGCTACCCCCACTCTTTGGCCACATCTCTAAGTCTTCATGAGCATGAGACAAGAACCTGGTCAACTGGTGGTCCTAAATCTATCACTGATGTTGGACCCATAAGCACCCAATTATTCTGCATCACCATGAACCATTTGATTTTGTAAATTAAGCTTTGTTGAAACATAGTCATTCCAATTCATTTGTCTATTGTACC
The DNA here is from genome assembly GCF_000334495.1 of Tupaia belangeri chinensis. NCBI lineage: Eukaryota > Metazoa > Chordata > Mammalia > Scandentia > Tupaiidae > Tupaia > Tupaia belangeri. Next base: position 5,894,215 of record NW_006203646.1, read on the forward strand.
ACAGGACAGAGCTAAGTTATGGTAGAGGCCATGTGCCAACAATGTCTAACATATTTACTATTTGGTCCCTAATAAAAAGTTCGTCAACACCTGATCTAAGTCATCAGTTGGTTTTCTTTCCCAAAGACTCATTTACTAGTATTTATGGACTCTTGTGGAACTGTCTCCTCTGAGAAGTTACCTGGGATAGGACTTAGATACGAAGGAGAATGTGGTAACATTAACCTTAGAATCAGTTGTGAATTAGGCTTGATACTACCCAGAGCCTGATAATTACACTTAACACATCTATCGTAGTTCCTAAAAGGACAAGTCCTTAAGTTGTCTGGGCTCATACATACTCTTTCATGTAAAAAGATAGAAGTATACAATTACATTGTACAGAAGTAAGAAAAATTAGTTTGAATTGTAGCTCTGCTCCTGTGGACTCTGAGATTGCTGGTTTCTTCTCAGCCTGGTACTAAGACAAAGTCTCGCACCTCTTGTGTCCATCAGGCTTCTTATTACTAGACTTCATTTTGGTCCTTTCCCTCGGAACATTTATCTCAGGGTATTTTTATATACTCATATCTGTAATTATCTGACTAAAGTCTATCTCCAACACATTTGTAACATCTCTGAGAGTGGTCACCAGGTCTAGTTCTTGCTCCTAACACATTACATTTGGGGTGCAGAGTAGATCCTCATTAAATATCTGTTGGTTACTGTTTATTGTCAACCTAACAACAAATATTTATTGTTTCCCTGCACAATACTAAGCTGCATGCTTATTTGTATTTTTCTGAGTCCAGCACCAAGCCTTGCATTTATCAGAAATTCAGTGATTATTCTTTGTTAAATTCAACTTAGTCCAACTAAGTTTGACCTAACAACAGTTTCCCAGAGTCACTATTTCTAGTACTCACTTAGGTGATGTCACCTAGCAGCTCAAAGAAACCTGGTGTCAGCTGTTATTTCACATGAGTGATAATATTTTCATCTCCTATCTTTCTAAAATAAAAGGCCAGCGGACTGTTAAAACAGCATGAACAAAACTACCACCAGACAGCAATTCTTTCCCTGTCACCCAGGAATGCTTCTGCTGTATTCCAAAAATGTGTTTGCTTTGGCTTTCTGAATGTGCTCTTCACAGACATTGAGATGAGTCTAAGAAATGCAGTGGCAAACAGCACACTTAAAGCAATTTCCATGATAATGAAGGTTTACAAAATAAGACCACCACAGGGGAGATTAGGAGAATTGATGCTTACAGCAGCAGTGAGAAAGGAAATGTAGAAATTATCCCATGTTTATCAAAATATGTGCCATGAACTAGTAGTGTTGTCAAATCCTCTGCCCAGGACTGTCTTCGACCAGCAGATGAATTTGGGAAAAGCTGTTAATTTCTTAGACTCTAAGTCTAATGGAAAACCCACCTGGGCCCTATGGAACCTATGGTATAAGCCCAAAATACACAGACAATGATAGCAGACAAAATGATTGCTACCAGGGGACCAAAATTGCACCATATCACAGCCTAAATATTGGATTGTTAAGAAAATCATGATGCTTTTTTTTTTTTTTTTGGAGAGGTTTTTGCTATAGGGCACGTACTCTTGCCAGACAGAGAGAGGGAGACAGAGAGACAGAAAGTGAGAAATCACTATGGGGGATGGCCACACCAAAATCCCTACTCCTCCTTTCTCCTCTCGGGTTCTTGGGCACTCACACACACACACCCGGCGTGAATTTAAGCCACTGAGTCCAAGACTCAAAGCACAGTCAACTACATAGGAAGGAGTCCAGTGACATAGCCATTACGCTAACTGCTGGTCCCTCATGATGCATTTTTAGAAAAACACGTCATGACTTTCCCGATGATGTAGTAATATAAAATCTTTGTGACTATTAACCAATACTTCCATGTAAAAGAGCCTTACAAAGCTTAAGGTTCTTGCCACATGGAGGCTACTCATTATAGATTTCCCCTTTCAGCTTTAAGGCAGAGTCTCAATAGCTCAGCAGCAACCCAGCTCTCACTGAGTTACTTGTTTACAAGAAACAGTTTACAGCAGTAACTCAATGATTTACCTAGGCAGCATGACCTAAAACAAAGTTTTTTTTTCCTGGTCCCACCACATTCCAAGAAGAAAGTAATGATCTTTTATGGCCCAAAGCTTTTAGACAAAGAGTCTCCTGACCTTCACACCCACTCAAAAATTAGGAAAAATAACCAGACCATCAGCGTGTGACCTCCACCATGAGAAGAACACACACACAAGGCCCTCCTGAGAACAAGCTTGAGCAAAGTCTCTCTGACCAAATAAAAAGCCTTCTCCTCAGTTCCTCTTCAGCAACGCAATTGGGACCCACTCTCTGCTTGAAAGCTCTGTTCTTCCTTCCCTCTCTCGATAAACTCCACTTCCTATCCTCTCTTTATGTCCACATCTAATTCTTCATGAGTGTGAGATAAATCATCAGATTCACTGCTGTTCCTGCGTGGACTATGGGCCCATGTACCCCAACTTCTCACATCAGTAGTAGAAACCAGACAACAGGTTTGTAACCCAAAAAACAGAGTTCTCTCTGATTCTGCTTCTCCAACTAATTTCCTCAATTCTGTAGACCAAATATATTTTCCTCCAACAATTCATACAACCTACACTTACTGACTGCAGCCTGAGGGCAACGTGGTATAAGACACAATTTGTGACTCACACTCTACCTCTTTCCTCCCTGATTTCCCATCCTGGTGGGTTGTTTTTGCCACCGAAGAGTGTATTGCCTCTCTTGGTCTCTTAGCATTTACCTTAAATTTCCCTGTATTGACAGATATCCATTCACTTCTACAGAAGAAAGGCTTGAGATGACATGGCCTCTAACAGTTAAGGCTTGAGATGGCATGGCCTCCAACAGTGAAGTTGCTAACCTCCAGCCTTGAAAACAGCTGACTGAACAACAATAACTGTGGGAGTCAAAAGTAGTAGCAGCAAACCCCAGGGGAACAGGAACCAGGTGGTGAATGGTCACAAGAGCCCTTCTGACAGAGATGCTCCACACTGGATTTCAACCTGAAATCCAACTAGACCTTCTCTCTTGACAAGTGGAAAGCCAGAAATACAGCCAGAGAAAGTGCAGTTGCAATCAGGGATGGAAGCTGAGATCAAGAGATCGAAGTATGAAAAAGCCTCTTGAAAAGCTTGGCTTGTTGGACAACTGAAGATGCCATAAACCAATAAAGCTATTGTGCATCTGGAATGATGCTCCAGGTCATCATGGCTCCTTACTCTTCATGAGACAGTTACCTGATGTTCTTCCACTTTTTTTTTTTCCAGGTAACTTGAGCCCATCCTAATCCTTAAGCACCTGAAAAAGCCTAGCTGCTGCTCATTAAATTTATATTTCAAGTTTCTTGATAAAAATTGATGTTATTTATTTGATTAAACCCTCCACAGGGCTAATCATAGAGTCCTGTACATAGCAGATGGACGACTAATTAGTTTCCTAAGTATTTGCTGAGATACCTACTCGAGTTCAGTGACTGACAGCATTTAAGAAGATAGAAAAATTCCTGGACAACTGAAGCTCATATTCTAATTTAACTCTGGTACTGGATTAATTGGGTGAGGGGAATTTAAAACACATTTCTGACACCGTGGGGACACTATTATAATGTGGATGTCAAGACATAAAGCACCTAAGGAACCATTTGTACCACATGGATTCATCTCCTCCCACTTCAATAGCTACCATTTAGCAAGGTCCTACTACGTGCCAGGCACACTACTGGGTGCTTACACATGCCCCCTCATTTAATCCTACTATGAATCTCAAGATAGAGTTGTCATCAATCCTATCTCACAGGTAAGGAAATGAAAGTTCAGAGAGTTTAAATAATTGCCCAAAGCTTCACAGTGTGTAGATCACAGCATATAATTCCAATTCTGTTTTTCCTGGCTTTTTCTAATTCTAACTTTGTGCTTTTCCTACTGTGCTGCACTTAGGGAAAAAAGATGAGCTTTTTAGGCAGGGAACAAAGAAGTGACAGCTGGGGTGGAAAAGCACACTGTTGTACCATATTTCCACTCTGTGCAATTCATAGTAATCTGACAGCAGAAGATTATTTTCCAGGGTGAGTTTCTCATATACCAAGGAAAGAAAAGTAATTACTATCAGGGTCTAACTCCAATCTTCTTATTTTAACAGGAAAAAAAAGGGGGGGAAAGGATAAAAGAAAAGGCAAGGTTGCAGTGAATGTTGTGTTTTAAAACAATTAAAAATATATGATGAAAGGTAATTTCTTCTCACATATTTCTTACTATATAAATAGGTCAAATGCTTGCCCCAGACACACACAAAAAAGGCCTTACATAATGGTACTAAAACCAATTTCTAGTTATTACTAAAAAAGGTATAACAAATCTATGTCAACCCACTAATTATATAATTGAAGTTATAAAACATGTCATGTTTTTAGGCTCTAAAAATGTTTAAAAAATTAAGCATTAAAAAAATTCTGTAGTTACTATTTCTTCAAAGGAAAACATGTTATCCTATTTTATAAGTCACAGTTAAACATTTCTGCTGTATGATATTTATAATAACAATTTGTAACCAGGATATAATTTCATATTTCTACTGCCTCAAAGGTGAGCTTCTTTTGGGACTTAAAAATCTATGAGGCATTTTTAAAACCTACTGAAATCATTATATAACAATAATCAAAATATTACCAACATTTATTTGGCCATAAAATTCAGCAATTATTTGGCAATAAAAAGGAATGACATGGACCAGTCAGTGGCATGGTAGTTAAGGTAGCTGGATCCTTCATGGCTGACTATGCAGTTTGAGTCCCAGACCTGGAGGCCTGAAGAACATGCTGTGTGTGTGTGTTCATGTGTACCCAAAATCCCAAGAGGAAAATAGAGGAGAAGGGATTGTGAAATGGCCCTACTCCTGCAGGGTGACTTTTCATTCTCTCTCTCTTTCTCTCTGTGTCTCTCTCTTGCAAATGTACACACCCTATAGCAAAAATATGCTATCTATCTATATCATCTATATCTATATTTACGTATACTGACATACTAATACATGCTACAATATAGATGAACTTTGAAAACAGTACGCTAAATGAAAGAAGCAATACACAAGGGTCACAAATGGTATGATCTCGTTTAATTAAAATGTCCCAATAGGAAAATCCATAGACAAAAAGTTTCAGGATTTCAGGGAGATGGGGGAGTGAGTAGAAAGAAAAAAGCAGAAGGTAATAGGTACTGGGTAACTTTAGGCAAATATATGTGTGTGTGTGTGTGTGTGTGTGTGTGTGTACATTTAATTTTTTTTTTTCCTAGAGGGCATGTGTGCTCACTAGAGAGAGACAGAGAGAAGGTGAAAGCACCCTCCGAACAAGGCCTGGTCATACCATAATCCTTTCTCCTCTATCTCCTTATCCTTTTAAGACTTTAGATATTAACATATATGCCTCTGGGACTTGAACCATTTGGTTAGCAGTGTGAGATCTGGGCCCCTTAACAACTAGGTCATGGAGTCAGCACAAAGTATTAATTTTTGTCTCTTAAGAAGTTTTTACCCTAGGGCACCTATGCTCACTGGAGAGAGAAAAACAGACGATGAGAGGGAAAGCGAGAAATCACCCCCGCCCCCCGGGAGATGGCCGTGACACAATCCCTTCTCCTGCATTTTCCTCTTGGGATTTCCTCCTGGGATCTTGGGCACACATGCACACATGCCTGGTGTGATTTTTGAAGCCACCAGGTCCATGACTTGAATTGCAGTCGAGCATGTAGGAATCCAATGATGTAACTGCTACACCATCTGCTGGCCCCAAATTATTCTTTAATTAATTGAGATGGTGGTTGCATAATTCTGATTATTCTAAAAACCTATGAATTGTACACTTTGGATAGGTAATTTGTGTGGTATGTGAATTACAGGGCAAGAAAGGTATGATATGAAAACTCATTACCAAAGGGCTAAATAGTAGCTTCAGTCACTCTTCTCATCCTTTGTGCTGAGACCACATTCCTTCCTCAGGCTTCTGAGATGTGCCAAGATCATGCCTACACCATGCCTTGCACATGCCATTCTTGCCATTCCTACTGTATAGCCTTCACCCTCCTACATTTGCTGTCACCTCTAACTCATCACATATACTCAGGCCCCAATGAATTTCTGCACTTAAACAGCCCATTGCTGCTCTCCTGTGACCAGAGAAAGTCTTTTCTGACTCCCAGATAATCCCTGCAGAGCACCACGACCACCTGGTACACCTACACATTTACACTTCCATTTTTGAAGGTGTTTCTACGCTTGCTTACCCTGCTCCTCCAGCTGTTATCACACACCTGGCACATTATCTTGCTTAATAAATATTTTAGAAATGAATGAATTATTTAGTCAAACTATTTTTGTAATCACAAAAATACATCTCATTCTGCTTTCACCCTGTTTTTTTCTATCAAAGTAATATAGTTAGAATTTCTTTTTAAAAACTTGCAAATAAACCCTTTTTTTAGGTGTATACTAATGGAACCATGGGTATTAACCAAACACAAAACATTTTTTTTTTTTTAGTGATTTCTTCCAGAAGATAAATGTCCTCAAGGAAAATAACCAACAGAATTGCAAACACAATTTGTAGCTGAAGGAAGAAATGCCTTTTCTTTATATGAACAATGTTTGTTTTGTTTTCTGTGCAAGTTTCCCTTTTGTTTTGTTTCAGGCATAACCATTCGAAAAATATCTCTAGGGGCCCAGTTGTGCAGATGGAGAGTGCAGTGGTTAGAAAGGAGTCCAAATGCAGTCTCACACAGCGCACACAAACTGAGTTTAAACACAGCCTCTTTCCTTTGCAAGTTATTTGATTATTTTAAGCTTCAGTCTTCTCATCTGTGAAATGAAAATAATCATACCCACTCTATGGGTTGCTCAGAGGACTAAATGAGATGCACCTGTAAAGCACTTAGCCTTAACTCCATACATACTACATACATAGTAGCCTTATCAACACATACTCATAATGATAATGGTAAGGATAATTCATTCTACCTGTAAGAAGCTTGCAGACATTGGGTCACAGGGTGGTGGTGAAAAGATAACCATCGTAAGTATCTAGTAATTCAAGATAGAAAACAATCTCATTACTAAGAATTAACCCTACTAATAACTCTTGCAACAGTTCTCCAATACAACTATTTAAGGATAATCATTTTAAAACAATAACAACTAGGGACAACTGAAATACTCATCAAGACAGAATTGATTCATTAAATTACGATGTGCACCCATATGCTGTGATAGAAGGTGGCTGTTGAAAATATGAATTGTTCTCATTGTTTAAAAACTGAGGAACGGTACACAGTCCTATTCTCACATCTCTTGGTTTTCTCTTAAGATGTTTGGTTTTATCTTTAGTTAAAATTAAAGAAGCAGTGACATCCCTGCCTTAATTCTTCAAAATCATTCAATAAAGGTACTTATACATAAAAATGAAGAGGAAGTATGTTCACAGTTATTTGAAGACTTTTCAGATACATTATTAAGTGGAAAAAGTAAAGAATAAAATAATATCTGTAACATAAGCCTTCTTGCATATATTAGAATACATAAAAATAAGTGTATATAATCGGTTAGACCCAGTTGGAAGAATCGGGGGATGTTTTACAATGGGTTTGGGCAACTGGAGATGGGGGTTCTTGAGAATGAAATTCCAGAAGTAAAAACAAGGGCATGGCAACAGACGAAAGTGTGGACGTGCACAGAGAGAGGTCAGCGTTGGCAGTTGACAGAAGCAAGAAAATAAAAACGTGCGTAGGTAGCAGGACTTGAGATTCGGACACTGCTCAGGACTTTAGATGCCAACACTAGGCATCTGGCTTTAGGTAGCAGGTCTTAGTAGGTCTTGGCAAGTTGTAGAAAGTCAGTTAAGAAAACAAAAGAAAAAAAAGAAAACAAAACATGACTAGGGTTGCACATTAGGGATAGTTATGCAAAAGGTATTGAGGTAAGGGGTGGAGGGAGACTGGTGGATGCTACAAGTTCATTCTCAGTTTTATACTTCAATGTTGCTATAGCTTCAGTTCTACTCCAGGAAGAATGTATTTGGTGTTTTCACATGAAATAAGTCATGTGAACAGAGTCGACGATTCTTTTACAAAATTCCTGACAGAAGTTCCACACATCCCGAAATTACTGATCTTTATTCAATCATCGAATTCTTGGTAGATACCATTTTTCAAAGAAAAGTTATTTTGACTGTTAAATGAAAGGAAGTTAGATCATTAAAACAGTTCTCTAAGTAATGCATTTTAAATTAAAGGCTTTTTTTTTTTTTCAGCCTTTGGGAAAGAAAAAAAAAAGAAATATTAAAAGTTAAACTGAAATATCCAGGGAAAGCTCCAATTAATATGTTAATTCTGTCAACATTCATGCTTCTGAGTCCAAGCCTAGAAGTAATATAGCATATGGTGATTTACTGCTTCTTAGTTATCATTTGAACGACATATTTTGAAATCACAAAACAAATGTCTCAGGTCAAGTTTTCATCACTCTTGCCATGTGAAATATGCAAGTATTAGAACTACTTTGTTTTGTTTTAAAAATCAGTTTATTATTCCAGGAGCCATTGGTGATTTTCATTAAATGTGTCAAACGAGATTGAGCTAGGGAAATAGATGATGGATTAATATATAGTAATTTTGTCTTTACAGCAACAAATTTAATGTCTCTCTATGGACATTATGTATTTCCCCATCTGACAGATTTTTCCATTAAAAAGACAATGAACCTTGTGAATTATAGGTAAATGAAATTACATGGTTAAAATTCAATGAAACTCTTGGAAAAATTATGCAGCATCAACAGCTAAGATTTAAGTTCCTATTTATCTGTTTCTACTTGAGAAATTGCCATCAGTGCTTCAGTGAGGAAAAAAAAGTAAATGTTTGTGTATGAATGCTAAAGTAGATCCATAAAAAAAAAAGAAAAAAAAAACAACCAAAAAAGCGGGATTTTGCTATGAGGGGCAAAATTACACCTATCCAGGAACCAGCAGTTAGTGTAATGGCTATGTCGCTGGACTCCCACGTAGTCGAGCACGGTTCGTGTCCCGGACCCGGTGGCTTAAAACTCACGCTGGGTGCGTGTGCGTGCATGCCCAAGATCCCAAGAGGAGAATGGAGGAGAAGGAATTGCAGCGTGACCATCCCCCCTGGGGGGTGATTTCTCGATTTCTGTCTCTATATCTCTCTCTGTCTGTCTGGGGAGCATACGCACCCTATAGCAAAAACCTCTCCAAAAAAGAAAAAAAAAATTACACCTATCCCAGCCTTCCAGTTGTTACAGGCTTTTTAGAAAGTCTTTGTTTCTCAGAAGCAAGTCTAGTGCTCAACCCTGACTAGGTGAACAAGAGATATTTCTTAGGTGGATGCATGGATGAGTGATGTAGACATGAATGAATGATGAATGGATGAATGAGAACCATTCCAATCTATGGTTTTCATCCCCATTGAAAAGAATTTGCCAACCTACATGTACATAAGAATATAATATAAAAGTATAACATATTTACAAAAATAGGCCTGTTAAAGTGAACAGCCTTGCTGGGTGCCAGGCTGCCTGTGGTGAGAACATGTATTGGGTTATTGGGGAAGTCATGATGCATTTTTACATAGAAAAAACACATAGATTTTTTTCATTTTTTTATTTTGTTTTCTTTTATACATTCAATCACATTATTTAGCTTACAAAGTGAATATTTCAACAGGTGGACTTTTCTCCTTAGTCCAGTTGATAAAACTATAAAATATCTTCAACAGATAATACCACCCACATTTCCTTGTCCCATTAATGCTTTGCCTCCCTATTTTTCTTCTAAATGTCCTTCCTCAGACCCTACTCTTCCACACACACTATATCTGGTATTTACATTCATATTACTGTGTTTCTATATCCTTTAGTCAATCAATTTCAGTCATAGAGTGTGGACACTCGGTATATATTAAGTGGGGACATACAATGTCTCTCAAAACTCTGCTAAGTATTGCAAGAAGAAATACAGGAGTAGAAAATAAAAAAACATTGGCTATCTATTTTTTTTCTTTTTGTTCCTTTTTATTCTTTTTGTTAAAATCCTGCGAATTGAGAGTGACAGCGAGAGAGAGCGCGAGATGGACTCAGTGCTGCAATACTCCAGCCCCATAGGTTGTTGCCATAGGGCAGGCACCACCTCGCGCACCATTGGCTATCTAAAAAGAGGTGGAGAGAAGTTGCATATAGAAAAGAGTAAGGATGAATGACTTTCCAGCTGTATCTTTTTTGGTATAATTTTGACTTTTTGGAATCTTTCTAATATTTTATGTATGTAAAACATAAATCAGCAAGAATAGGAATAAAAACTAAAACTAAATGCAAACACAAACAAACTCGACTGCATTTTATATAAGTAACAATTACACTGAAGGGAGCAAAAAAAAATTAAAAATTAAAAAAAAAAAGGCAAAAAACCCCAGGTAATTTTTAATCACAGTACTTTGCCTGAATATTTCAATCAAGTGAGGAAGGCAGGTGGGGACTAGGGCCAGCCAGTGGTGTGGTCAAGTTGACTGGCTCTTACATAGGCAACAGGACAATCCAAGACTCAGACCTGGCAGCCTGAAAAATATACCAAGAACATGTACATGCCTAAAATCCTAAGAGGAGAGTAAAGAAGAGATTGACGCATGGTCATTCTTCCTGGATGGTGCTTTCTCACTTTGTCTCTCTTTTTCTCTCTGGCAAGCACACATGCCTGACAGAAAACTGTTAAAAAAAAAAAAAAAAACCCTAAAAATAACTAAAATGAAATCTTAAACACGTTTTAGAAGTCTTGTCTTTTAATGGAGGTATGAATTTGAAACTATTCATGTGTTTTGAAGAATTGAGAGAGTGAGTGGGGCCAGCAGATGGCATGATGGTTAAGGCTGTGGACTCTCGCATGACCAACAGTGGTTTGAGTCCCAGACCTGGCTGCTTGAAAGTCGCACCCGATGTGTGTGCGTGCATGCATGTCCAGAATCCTGAGAGGAGAAGGGACTATGGCTTGGTGATTCCATCTGAGGAGTGATTTCTCACTTTCCCTCTCTCTGTCTCTGTCTCTGTCTCTGGCGAGCGCATACAAGAACCAAAAAAAAAAAAAAAAAAAAAAAAGAGAAAAGGAGAAAAAGGGTGGGGGGGAAAAAGCC
>NW_006203646.1:5907460-5908734 GCF_000334495.1 Tupaia belangeri chinensis
TTGTCCCATTAATGCTTTGCCTCCCTATTTTTCTTCTAAATGTCCTTCCTCAGACCCTACTCTTCCACACACACTATATCTGGTATTTACATTCATATTACTGTGTTTCTATATCCTTTAGTCAATCAATTTCAGTCATAGAGTGTGGACACTCGGTATATATTAAGTGGGGACATACAATGTCTCTCAAAACTCTGCTAAGTATTGCAAGAAGAAATACAGGAGTAGAAAATAAAAAAACATTGGCTATCTATTTTTTTTCTTTTTGTTCCTTTTTATTCTTTTTGTTAAAATCCTGCGAATTGAGAGTGACAGCGAGAGAGAGCGCGAGATGGACTCAGTGCTGCAATACTCCAGCCCCATAGGTTGTTGCCATAGGGCAGGCACCACCTCGCGCACCATTGGCTATCTAAAAAGAGGTGGAGAGAAGTTGCATATAGAAAAGAGTAAGGATGAATGACTTTCCAGCTGTATCTTTTTTGGTATAATTTTGACTTTTTGGAATCTTTCTAATATTTTATGTATGTAAAACATAAATCAGCAAGAATAGGAATAAAAACTAAAACTAAATGCAAACACAAACAAACTCGACTGCATTTTATATAAGTAACAATTACACTGAAGGGAGCAAAAAAAAATTAAAAATTAAAAAAAAAAAGGCAAAAAACCCCAGGTAATTTTTAATCACAGTACTTTGCCTGAATATTTCAATCAAGTGAGGAAGGCAGGTGGGGACTAGGGCCAGCCAGTGGTGTGGTCAAGTTGACTGGCTCTTACATAGGCAACAGGACAATCCAAGACTCAGACCTGGCAGCCTGAAAAATATACCAAGAACATGTACATGCCTAAAATCCTAAGAGGAGAGTAAAGAAGAGATTGACGCATGGTCATTCTTCCTGGATGGTGCTTTCTCACTTTGTCTCTCTTTTTCTCTCTGGCAAGCACACATGCCTGACAGAAAACTGTTAAAAAAAAAAAAAAAAAACCCTAAAAATAACTAAAATGAAATCTTAAACACGTTTTAGAAGTCTTGTCTTTTAATGGAGGTATGAATTTGAAACTATTCATGTGTTTTGAAGAATTGAGAGAGTGAGTGGGGCCAGCAGATGGCATGATGGTTAAGGCTGTGGACTCTCGCATGACCAACAGTGGTTTGAGTCCCAGACCTGGCTGCTTGAAAGTCGCACCCGATGTGTGTGCGTGCATGCATGTCCAGAATCCTGAGAGGAGAAGGGACTATGGCTTTGTGGTTCCATCTGAGGAGGGATTTCTCC
>NW_006203646.1:5908791-5914464 GCF_000334495.1 Tupaia belangeri chinensis
TTGTGTGTTCTGGGAGAGGGCTTAAAAAAAAAAAAAAAAAAAAAAAAAAAAAGAGCGAATGAGTAAATAGGTTGGGCTGAGAAAGCTCCCTATAAAAGAAGGGAAATTAAAATATAGGAAATTTGGGGCTGGATGGTAGCCCAGTGGTAAAATGCCACACTTTGCAAGGCAGATCAGTATGGAGAAGCTGCTGGTTCATTTCTGGGGACCTTCTGGAGTGGTCACCTAGCATGATCCAGGCTAGATGAAGCTGGGATGGATCACAACAGGATACAGGTCAGGGATGCTGTATCTCTCTGTCTCTCTGTCTGCCTCTCTCTCTCTGTCTTACACTCATGGAATATTTTTTAAAATGTAAATAGGTGATATTTGAAAGAACAGTATGTCCTCTGCTTTGTTTTAAAGATTGGATTATTGTACTAGAAGGCATCAGTGATTGGTTGAGTAAGAAATTTGGAGTCTCCAGTGTTCTGGGGAGAATACATGCATGTGTATTTATATAATATTTTTTTGTTTGCTGAACAGGATTAGAAGCAATAACACCCAGTACCTTAACCACCACATCACCTGATAGTCCTAAACATTGAAATGTTAGGGGGTGTGATATACGCAATCCACCCACAAATGAAAAAAAAAAAAAAAGAAGAATAAAAATAAGTCTTAATATCATTCCTTCAAATTAATAATGATGCATACATATGGATGATAAAGCAAAAGTGGCAAATATTAAATAAAAGTGAAGACTATTCAGGAGTTCTTTCTACTATTCTTATACTTTTTCTGTAAGTTTAGCATTATTTCAAAATCAAAGCTACAAAGAAAGAGGATTCCATATTTCACTGAAAGTAATACACAGTAAAGAAAGCCACTGAAATGGAAAGAACAAGGACCAGGAGATCCTGTTCTAGTGGATCTTGACACCCATTAGAAAGTTTGGAAGAAGCATGATGTTGAAGTACTCCAAGGACTGATGAGCAGATCACAGGATTAGAACTAACAGCCCCCAAAGAGACTCTACCATTACATATGTTAAAGTCACAATTGCTATCCCTTGGCAAAGGATTTGTATTTTCCATAAATAATGTTAAAACCATTTCCTTACTATTTGAGAAAAAAAAGATCCCCTAAATAAGCAAAACATAGCATAGGTACAAATGAATAAGTGTAGACACATACATGCACATATGAATTGGAAGAAAAAGATTGAAAAATAAATATCTAACCTAAAATTCAAATGACTTTTAAAAAACAAAAACATATGATCCAATATTAAGAAAAACATAAGTTATTTCTGACACAGAATTAAAGGTGTCAAAAATAATAAAATAAAGGCAAGAAAAAAATTGGGAAATAATAGTTGTATCAGTTATGGCAGACACAAATTTAACCACAACATTTCAAAAGGTAAATACTCTCAGTATAAAAATGGGTAAAAGACATAAAATACCTATTCATAAAGAAGAAATACTATTAGGTTGTTGGGAATATCATGACTTATTTTGCTGTGTCTTTCTATGCAAAATGCATCATGACTTTCCCAACAATCCAATGATTGCCTATATATATATCTGAAAATATGTCCAAACACTGCAGTAATTAAAGATATAAATTAAAGTACTACATAATTTTTCATTATTAAATTGGCAACATTTGAAAAGAAAGCCTGATAGTGTCCATGTTCATAACAGGACAATGGAAGATGCATTTTAAAAACAGGAATTTGTGATCTGAACTATTGACCTGCATGTTTCTTTTCTTTACCTCAACTCATTTCATATGTGTAGGTCCCATTCTTTTTAGTATTTGGGTTACTGGTTCAAGCAAGGAAAACCAGTAACTCTGTAGTAATCAGAATGTTACCCAACTGTGTATTGTTTACTTTGTTGTAGGGAATGCTATAAAGCCATTAAAATAGCACTTTCATACAAGTCAAATGATACAGGATGGATATGGACTAGCCAGTGACAAGGAAATGCTCATGGGTCATCAATTGAAATATGTATAAGATGGATATAATATACATATTCATGACATAGGCACATATACATGTACATATTAAAATGATTGTGACTTAGTAAAGAGATATAACTCCAGAGATAGAGAAAAAGACACGGACATGTCCAAATACACACATTGTCTGAAGGATATACAGGATAATCATTGAAATGTCATGATTGACTTCACTAGGTGGTAGAACTAAGTCATTTGTATTTTCTTCTTGGTACAATTTTCAATTTTTCAAATTATCTGCATTAAAATGATGATTGTCATAAAACAAAAAATTTATGATAAATTTTCAAACATAGACTTTAAAACAACATGTGTGCTACTGGTTGTTTCTTTGTGCTACATTAATAATAAACATATGAAACAGGATACGTAGTCAAATATGCAAAATTTAAGTAGCTTTGCTGGTAGTGTCGTGAGAATTTTTTTCAAAATTGCCTTCAATTTTGCTTCTGTGCTTTCTGTTTGATTTGAAAAATAGTGATTATCCACTAAATGAGTATAAGACACCTAGAGATCCATGGTAATAAGTGCAAATAGAAATCAAAAAGAAATGTAGAAGCCAGCAGGTGACATTGTGGTTAAAAACTGGACTTGCAAAAGGCCAACCACCATTCGAATCCTAAAACTGGATGCTTGCTTTCTCACTTTCTGTCTCCCTGTCTTTTTCTGGTCAAAGTAAAATAGTAATAATAAATAAAATGAAAATGAAAAAGAAACAAATGCACCGAACATTTATGATTTTCAGAAATACACAGTTGACAGGAACATTGCTTTCCTCCTTTGAATTCCTAATATGATACTCAGTAAACAATAACTTGAGATCCACCTCCTTGTAAGATTAAATATCTTTTAGACAGTTTACATTTTGAATCTACATTTAGAATGGAACTTCTCTGGGGGTAGAGCTAGAGTCTATTATAAAGGAGGGCAGTATTTTAGAAGTTATTAATATGCTTTGGCCTTCCTCATCTACCCGAAGCTTCCATCGGCTTGATGAGAGATTCAGATTTAAAGAAAAAGTACAATAGACTATTAGTCAGATTTCTACATTTAAAAACAGTATTATACAGATGATTTCTCCTTTTTTTTTTCTTTTAAGAGGTTTTTGCTAGAGGGCGCGTGTGCTTGCCAGAAAGACAGAGAGAGACAGAGAGATAGAAAGCGAGAAATCACCCCCCAGGGGGGAGGGCCACGCCTCAATCCCTTCTCCTCCACACTTCTCTCGGAATCTTGGGCACGCACGCACACCCACCCGGCATGAGTTTAAGCCACCGGGTCCGGGACTCAAACCACGGTCGACTACATAGGAGTTCAGTGACATAGCCATTACGCTAACTGCTGGTCCCCAGATGATTTCTCCTGATGAGTATCAAATACAAGTCTAGAAAATCTAAACATCTCCCATTGTACAGATTAGGGTTCAGCAAACTTTTTCTTTAAATGCCCATGTAGCAAATAATTTTAGGCTTTACAAAACATACAGTCTGTTGTAACTATAGATATTTCTCACTTAATGAAGTCCTGTTCCTAGATTAGGTCATCACATGCATCTGTCCATAAGCAGAGAGCTTAAAGGTGGATGGATGTCTTGTGGTGTGTTGTGGCGCGATAGGGGACATATTTTTCAATAGGTATCACACAACACTACACTAGAATAATGTCATTCTATCCATACAAAAAACCATACATTAGGTAAGTGCCAAAAAGTGACAAGACATACCACAACACAATAATATAAATCTGGTGTAACTGCTTTTATTTATTTTGAATACTAATATCGGTGCACCATAAAGTACACATTTATAAATGAAATATATAGTCTTGCATGGTTGTGAATGCTTCAAGTAGTGAATATTAACTAACAGTGGTAATGAGACAAAGACTGAAAAAGGAGATTCTTGAGACTCACACAGACAGAGAAAGGAGATTTTTGATGCTAGAGAACTGGTCGTAAGTTGTAGCGGTCTTTAAACAGGTAGGTTGCTAAGTGAGGAGTGGCTGCGTTCAACTTGGCAACAAGGGGTGGGAGGTGTTTTAGCTAAATTGAGGTCTATGCTGGGGAATGAGAGCCCTTGCATGCGTATGACATATTTATATTTGGAAAAGATCTTTTGCACATTCCCTCTAAAATCCTGGAATGTGATTGTATCAAATTAAATATGGTGGTCCATTGTGCTTAGACTGAAGGTTTAATTTAATAATGCAAGCTACTGTGCATTCTCAAGTGGCATGGACTCTAAGTCTAGAGGCAGTGGCAAGACAAAATGATTGTTCTATAAAGCAGGAATAAGTTGATAGACAGCCGCGCAGAGAGTTGGAGGTCTTTAGCAAATTGAAGTCAGCATGAGCCTATTCAGCCATAAAGCTTCTTGGAATCTTTACAAAGCCAAGGGAGACCAGGAGACAAGTTGCAGACTTGTTTGGCGTTAGACTCCAAAACCCTAACACCAAACTTAGATCGGACAGTGGATAATACAAGTCCACAGTCCATAGCCTGCAATTCTGAAAGTAACAACTCTAAAAAAACAAGATTTTCAGAACTTACTTGGTAGTAATTTGGACATGACATGAACTCACTTGGTGATAAAATGTGACCTGAGCCAACGTGAGACTAATAAGAATATATACATTTCACATATTTTGTTGACACGCTGACATCAAAACAGAACTTTTGCTGCCTAAGACCCCACAAAGATATACATATTGCATTACCTTCCTAAAACTTAAAAAATTCTAAATGGTGAAACACATGTGGCCTGAAAGACTATGGATATAGAATTGAAGGTTGTTAGCCTATACTATTTAATAGTATAAGGCCATAAGAATTAAATATATCTTGTGCCTTGTTCGATAGCTAAAATAGAATGGATGTCCAAAACATATTAATTACCTTTTTTCTCTTTCTTTACCTATAAATAATCCCTTTATGTGTTTTTTTTTATAAGCCACCATTGTAAAAATACATACAAATGTAAATTTGAAATTATCTAAATTTTTTATTTCTTTCGCTAAGATATTTAAGGTAATCATGACCCTTGGAAAAAATTACAGCATAACAGTTCACATGTGAATGGACTATAAACCTACAATAAGTCATAATAATATGTATCAGTAACCACATTTTATGAAGAGGTCAGTGATGAGTAGCAATCAAGAACATAAGCTTTAGTACTAGATAGATCTGCATTTACGTCCTGGCTCTGCTTTTGCCTATCTGGATGACAGCTAGTTAGGGTTCTTGGATAAGTTAGTTAATTTCACTGAACTTTAGTTTTTTAAGCTATAAAACAGATTTTAGAACCTTAGAAGCATACCTTTGTTCCAAATATGCCAAAGATTAAATGAGATGAAGTATGCAGATCACTTAGCACAGTGCTTGTCAAATTACTATGTGGCAGTAGTAATAATTTAATAACTAAAGCTAGTGTTAGGGACCAGCAGTTGGCGTAATGGTTATATCGCTGGACTCCCAGGTAGTTGACCGTGTTTCGAGGCCCAGACCCTGTGACTTAAAACTCACGCTGGGTGCGTGTGTGTGCATGCCCAAGATCCTGAGAGGAGAATAGAGGAGAAGGGATTATAGTGTGGCCCTCTCCCCTAGGGGGTGGTTTCTTGCTTTCTTTTTTTTTTTTTTTTTTTTGGAGTTTTTTTTTTTAGGGGCCG
>NW_006203646.1:5916204-5943220 GCF_000334495.1 Tupaia belangeri chinensis
GAATGAGTTGATAGACAGCCGCGCAGAGAGTTGGAGGTCTTTAGCAAATTGAAGTCAGCATGAGCCTATTCAGCCATAAAGCTTCTTGGAATCTTTACAAAGCCAAGGGAGACCAGGAGACAAGTTGCAGACTTGTTTGGCGTTAGACTCCAAAACCCTAACACCAAACTTAGATCGGACAGTGGATAATACAAGTCCACAGTCCATAGCCTGCAATTCTGAAAGTAACAACTCTAAAAAAACAAGATTTTCAGAACTTACTTGGTAGTAATTTGGACATGACATGAACTCACTTGGTGATAAAATGTGACCTGAGCCAACGTGAGACTAATAAGAATATATACATTTCACATATTTTGTTGACACGCTGACATCAAAACAGAACTTTTGCTGCCTAAGACCCCACAAAGATATACATATTGCATTACCTTCCTAAAACTTAAAAAATTCTAAATGGTGAAACACATGTGGCCTGAAAGACTATGGATATAGAATTGAAGGTTGTTAGCCTATACTATTTAATAGTATAAGGCCATAAGAATTAAATATATCTTGTGCCTTGTTCGATAGCTAAAATAGAATGGATGTCCAAAACATATTAATTACCTTTTTTCTCTTTCTTTACCTATAAATCCCTTTATTATGTGTTTTTTTTTATAAGCCACCATTGTAAAAATACATACAAATGTAAATTTGAAATTATCTAAATTTTTTATTTCTTTCGCTAAGATATTTAAGGTAATCATGACCCTTGGAAAAAATTACAGCATAACAGTTCACATGTGAATGGACTATAAACCTACAATAAGTCATAATAATATGTATCAGTAACCACATTTTATGAAGAGGTCAGTGATGAGTAGCAATCAAGAACATAAGCTTTAGTACTAGATAGATCTGCATTTACGTCCTGGCTCTGCTTTTGCCTATCTGGATGACAGCTAGTTAGGGTTCTTGGATAAGTTAGTTAATTTCACTGAACTTTAGTTTTTTAAGCTATAAAACAGATTTTAGAACCTTAGAAGCATACCTTTGTTCCAAATATGCCAAAGATTAAATGAGATGAAGTATGCAGATCACTTAGCACAGTGCTTGTCAAATTACTATGTGGCAGTAGTAATAATTTAATAACTAAAGCTAGTGTTAGGGACCAGCAGTTGGCGTAATGGTTATATCGCTGGACTCCCAGGTAGTTGACCGTGTTTCGAGGCCCAGACCCTGTGACTTAAAACTCACGCTGGGTGCGTGTGTGTGCATGCCCAAGATCCTGAGAGGAGAATAGAGGAGAAGGGATTATAGTGTGGCCCTCTCCCCTAGGGGGTGGTTTCTTGCTTTCTTTTTTTTTTTTTTTTTGAGAGTTTTTTGCTATAGGGCACGTGGGCGTGCCCGACAAGGGGGAGAAAAGAGACAGAAAGCAGGAAATCATCCCCCCAGGGGGGATGGTCACATCGCAATCCCTTCTCTTCCATTCTCCTCTCTGGATCTTGGGTACGCACACACACGCGCCTGACGTGAGTTTAAGCCACCATGTCCGGGACTCGAACTGCTGTCAACTATGTGGGAAGTGCAGTGGCATAACCATTATACCATCTGCCGGTCCCATACGATATTCTCTCTTTCTGGCGAGCGCACGCACACTATAGCAAAAACCTCTCCCCCAAAAAATAAATAAATAAATTGAAAAAATAAAAACTAAAGCTACTGTTATTACAGATTAAAGTTAAAGTGGACTAGATACTCTAATCCTCTAGATACCATAATTCATTAGACATCAGCTGTCTAAAATTTTTTCAGTCCTATATTTAATTATGTATTATGTAACAATATATTTATAAAGTTAATATATACATTAATTAGATTTTAACACTAATAAACAGATTGCAAGAGTTGCCTAACATGTTTTGACATGTTAACAGCGATTAGACATATTTTCATGCTAAATTATAATTTTGTAAATATTTAACCTGTCAAAAGCCACAAAATAATTACTGTATTAGACTTCCAACTGTGAAATCTTAACCTGAAGATTAAGACACTGTTTAATAAACTAAGAATCTAATTTCTAATTTGCATAGACTCTTTACACCAGACCCAAACTTATGGTAAGTACTATTTATTTGTACCATCTAAACTTGGGAAATATTAAGTGACCAGTGGTGCAGGACCAGTAGTTGGGTAATGGCTATGTCGCTGAACTCCCATGTAGCCGACTGTGGTTCAAATCCCAGACCTGGTAGCTTAAACTCACACCGGGCACATGTGCATGCGTGCCCAAGATCCTGAGAGAAGAATGGAGGAGAAGGGATTGTGGCATGGCAATCCCTCCTGGGGGGTGATTTCTCGCTTTCTGTCTCTATGTCTCTCTCTGTCTGTCTGGTGAGCGCACACACCCTATAGCAAAAACCTCTCTCAAAAAAAAAAGGGATAACGAAACCAGTGGCGCACATTTGATTTTACACATTAGCACATTTTAATTAAATCTCTCAAAGTCTATAATAATATATGTGGGTCTAATTAACTAACTCATCAAGCTTGTAAGTGGACCGAAG
This sequence comes from Tupaia belangeri chinensis, assembly GCF_000334495.1. NCBI lineage: Eukaryota > Metazoa > Chordata > Mammalia > Scandentia > Tupaiidae > Tupaia > Tupaia belangeri. The sequence goes on from NW_006203646.1 coordinate 5,918,754, forward strand.
AGTAAAATATTTTAACTTAAGCAAAGCAAGATCATTAAAGAGGAAAATTTACCAAAACTTATTTGACTCTAAAAGGAAAAACTGACCTTTTGTCCGTGCTGATTCTGAGCTTTCTACAAATCAACATTCCTATTTAGAGAAGTCTTTGGGGGGTGGATTAAAAATATTAACAGTGTCCCCTTGTCCTGGGTTTTGGTTTCAGATGTTTCAGTGACCTATGGTCAACCATATTCTAAAAATAGGGAAGTACAGTACTAAAAGATATTTTGAGAGAGAGAGATGAACTATGGTCACATAATTTTTATTACAGAATATTGTTATAATTGTTCTATTTTACTATTAGTTATTGTTGTTACTCTCTTATTGTGCCTCATTTAAATATTGAGCTTTATTATAGTTATAAATGTATAAGAAAAATCACCTTGGTTTTAGGTTTGGCATTATCTTGGTTTTAGGCATCCACTAGGGGGTCTTGGAATGGAACCCCTATGGATAAAGGGGACTACTCTAGAGAGGGTTAGTCATTTGCCTATGAATAGACTGCAATAGAGAAACTCTGGTGTCTGTGTGAACCATAAATCGAAGGACTGATCAGACCAGTCCAAGAAAGTCTGCCAAGGAGAGGCTGGCAATTCTTAGAGATCCAGGTAAAAGAAAAGAGCTATGAAGTAAGTGGATTGTTGGCAATGTCTGGGCCGGCCCTAATCCTTTATTTAAATATTTATTACACGTTTAATGTGTACCGAACATTGTACTAGCAATTAATTTCCAGAAGGTCCTGCAGTAGAAAATATGTGGACCAAGACACGGGAGTGTGATCCATGGAAGACCCAAAAATCAGAAATAGGAGGCTAAGGACTAAATGCATGAGAAGCAACCAGGAGTAGTAAGAAAAACCGAGACACTTGGCCAAGCCCTGAATAGATGTAGGTATGCAGAGAATAAACTAAATTAGCATGCCCCAGCTATTAGGGCTAAGTAGAGAGGTTGAGAAATGGACAAAATATTACAATTTGTACAATTGGTCATTTGAGATGTAGCAGGTCATTTGACCCATAAAAAAGTCCACAAACACAGAGAGTCCATGCTATTGGGTGGTTGGAAAAGTCATGATGTATTTTCTATGCAATCATGACTTTTCCAATGACCCAATAAAAGCAGAGATTGAAGTGCTGCAGCTGTAAGTCGAGGAACTCTGAGAATTGCTGAAAACCACCAGAAGTTAGAAAGAGGTAAGAAAGAATTCCCCTAAGGTTTCAGAGGGAGCATGATCCAGTCAACACCTTTATTTTGGATTCCAGAACTAAGACAATAAATTTGTTATTTTAAGCCACCACTTTATAGTCATTTTGTTACAGCTGCCCAAGGACACTAACACAATTGGCAAATTCAGCTCAAAGAATATTTGAGAACCTGAATATTTGTTATTATTCTGGGGAGAAAGGTATCTTGAAATAACATTATCAGGTACACAAAACTGGTTTATGTCTTACAGGGTAATAAAATCATTACCTTGGGGTAGAGAAACTCTCTCTCCTGGACAAAGGTCTACAAGTTAACAAGCCACTTCAAAAAGCCTGAGCTTTTAATCAATGGGGTATGGCAAATCAAACAGCAGTACATTCCTTTAAAAGAAAATGAAAACATCTCATAAGTCTGCAATCCAGAGATAATGATTTTTCATCAGTTAGACTCATTCCTACATGTACAGGTCAGAGCAGATATATAGAGATATTTAACTCTAGTTCTCTGTTTTAAATTGCTGCATACGTTTTCATATAGCAAAATTTTCTTTTTTTTTAAAGTACATTTTCTTAGATACTTTTTTTCAAAAGTAGATGGGCCCATTAAATAATGCTACAATACAATATTAAAAGTCCCACCCAGTCCCTTTGCTTTACTCCCAATCTGGTTACATTTACTTTTTCTTTTAGAGAGAGAGAGAGAGATTTTTTTTTTATAGGGCATGTGTACTCACCAGAGAGACAGAGAAATAGAAAGCGAGAAATCACCCCCCAAGGGGTATGGCCATGCCACAATTCCTTCTCCTCCATTCTCCTCTTGGCACTTGGGCAAACATACACATGTGCCCAGTGTAAGTTTTAAGCCACCAGGTCCAGGACTTGAACTGCAGTTAACTATGTGGTAGTCCAATGATGTAACCATTATGCTATCTGCAGGTCCCGGTACATATTTTTTTTCCCAAGACTTTTAAACATTTGCTTCACTTGAATTCCAGGAAGACCAGCATACTAGCCTGGCCGTCCCCCACCTCCTTGAAGGCTGCACATAAAGTTCATCATCCTACCCATAACCCAAGTACCCTATTCTGATGCCAGTTCTGATAACGATTGAGCTCCTCCCATTTCAATGTGGCTAGCTCATCAACAATTCTGCTCCGCTACTCCATCAGACTGGAGACTTCATAAAATATGGCACATGTCAGTGGAAAACAAACAAGAAGTCCCTGTGACACAATCTGGAAGAAAATTTAGATAATTTTAATATGAAAACTTAACTGCTTTATTTTTCTTTGATGCAGTAGAAAGAGAAATATTTTCCTTCAACTCTCAGAATGCTTTGAAGGTTAAACACATCCTAGCTTTCAGGAAAGGAGACAAGAGATCCCACCTTGCTTGCCAAGGATGTGGACTCGGGTTTAACAGGCCGACAAGTTCTACTGCAAAAGAAGAAGGCATGGAGTGGGGGGTTCTTAAACATATTTATCACCCAGTATAGTGACACTTGCAAGCAGAATGGAAGTTGGTGCTGCAGATCTGAAGCAGGGATCTGGAGGTCTCCGGCTGTTAGAGTAGGTAGGTATTTTAAGTTAGGCATGATCAGAAAGGGTTGGATCCACAGACCTATGGCACTGCCCATAGGAAATGCCCCAAACTGCCCCGTTAGCGGTTTTGCAGTCCGGAACACCCTGTGCCTCCAGATAGAGGGCAGCAAAGAAGAGCTTATGTATCTTGGAGCATGCTCAGTATTGAAACTAGGGAGCTTACATAACTTGAGGGAATCTTGTATAATTTAGAGCATGCTCAGTGCTGAGTTGGTTGCCCTCAAGTAACCTTTTGCTCATTAACATATCATATGTATTGACTCATGGGAAATAATTATACAGCAAGGCCCAACTGAGCAGGTACTGAGCAAAAGGGGAGGACCCAAGATTTAAAAGTATATAACACAGAATGAAGCTCATCTCCACCTTAGGAGGCAGCCCACTCTTACCTCTTACAAAGATACTTCTTTCATTTTTCCTGCTTTGTACTTTCATTTTGCCCTCCTATAAAGCTTTGTTGTTCTACTATGCATGTTCTCGTTTGAATTCTTTCTTCCAAGAAGACAAAAACTGAGATCTCTCCACCCTAACATTGTCAGTAAGTGGTTAATCCTTTAGTTTAAGGATTAAGGAAAAGTCTAGAAGACCCTGGGGAATACGATTAGGAAAATGGAAAGGACACTTGAAGGAGGCTTAAGAATAGAGGTGACCACTATGAAAATATGTTAATTAATTTTCAAGGTGGGCAACTAGACCAGCATGCACCTGCTAAGTATCAGCCTCATAAAGGTGAGCAGTAACAGAAAAGAAAATAATTTGATGAAAGTAAGAAAAGACTTTCTTGGGTTCTTCCAGGATGACAAAGAATCTAAAAAGAAGAAGATGGGGCCCTAGGCTCTGTATGTGAGGGTTAGGTAGTAACATCCCCCAAACACATGATTTTGTGGTGGTTGGGCTGCCCGAATTTGAGAACTCTCAACTGAGACAGCATCCAATGACACACCGATAGAGTAGATTTCCATTTTAAAGTTTAGAATAAAGTCAAATCCATTCATGTATCTTTTTCTTCCCCTCAACTAGGTAATGTTCCCCAAATCAAAGGGTAAAAGTCTGAGAATATACATTTTATCTTAGGGTGGTAGATATTGGGGAAAATGATTTGCTCTTTTCTTGTGTCAAGAGAACAAAACCAAATGTTCCTGGCTCTCAGCTATGGTAAGTCATGGGACACATGGCATGGCTCAGTAAAGCTGTGTGGTTTCATTTTCTGAGAGGTAGAAAGGTTTAAATCTACCAGATAACACATTTGCTACAAGCTTGGGAGAATGCACTAGCTATCCAACCTGCTTAAACAAGTTAGTGAATTAAAGAAAGGCTTTTGATTTCAAAATTTAACAGGGGAGGGGGAGGAACCTGTCATTTTGACTTTGGTACTGAATCCAAAGTCAATGCCAAGATAGCAAATACCATAATGCATATAAATGCTGTCAGTGACCTTCTTTAGAAATTGAGGTTAAATATTAGCAGTCATGAATGAATTTAGGTGCCAGATATAATCAATAGGGTGTGTTCTTTCCAACACCACCATACGATGACAATAACCGTAATAGCAGCTCACACTGGATGTTTTGTTTACTCCAGAAACTGTGCTAAGGGTGAAATGTGCATTCCCTCATTTGTTCTTCACAACGTCACCTGAAGTACTTAGCATTCTCACCCTGGATTTACAGATGAGGAAAGCATCGTTACATGAAATAATGTAACTAGGCAATGACAGACGGGGAAACTGGAATTCAAACTCAGGCCCCCCTGGCAATAAAAATCCAGGCCCTTAAACACATGGGAGATAATGTAACTTGCCAAAACTGAATGGGAAACTGGAATTTTAACCCATACCCCTCTGGCAATATAACCCATATCTTCAAACACTAAGTGTGCTATCATATCGCTCAATAGCCCTGAAAAATAATCAGAGGGCTGCCTCCTAAGGATGCAAGTGAAACTGACAGCCCACGAGTGTCAGTGAGCCCACGCAGCTGCCCACATAGTTTAAAACAACCCCTGACATTAAAAAAACAAAAGACCAAAAAAACTGACGACGACTCTTGAAAGCTAACTAATTTTCATTTTAGCGTGATTTGATTTCCTTCCTTGCAATCTTTCTTAATTCTGTTAGAATACCCTCAGTGAAATACCGACTGGGCCAAAACTGTCCTAATGCAAGCTGGAAAGCAAGATCAATCAGAAGCCCATTAGGAGTAGGATGAAGGGGAAGTGGCTGAACACAGCCTCTGCCAAGAGTCTCAGGACCCTTCTCCACTGTTTCAGACGTCTTCAGTGTCAGTTGCTTCCTGAAATGTATCTCAAGAGTCAATTTCCCATTATCCACCTGTGAATGCTCCACTCTGCAGATTTATCTTAAGGCCTTTGAAGCTTTATGCCCAAAGAGGTTCCCATCTCCACTTAGCCTACTTCAGGGCTGCTGCTCCCTCCTGCCAGTCAGTACTTTCTGTGAGAAGGAATGCCAAGGAACCAAGCTGCACTTCCCCTAACTCCCTAGTCACTCCCCAACAGCAAAGCAATGGCTTTTCTTTTATCTGTAGTTAGATCTGTGCTATGACTGCCCTCCTAGCCCCGTGGACTCCTAGAACCAGAAGCAAGAATAGGCACAGTCTGAGAAATGTGGCCCAATTCCATTTGGCTAGAGCCAAGCATATCTGTGTTTATTTAAGACCCAGGTATAGTGTATCCGCTCAGTTACAGAGTATTTGTACTATACAAAAATGGTTTAAAATCCTTTGAAAAGGTAACGTGACAGAAAAGTGTGAAAGAAGAAGCATATTTTATACCAGATCACTTAACTTGCTTTCCTAGGCAAAGCTCAGCTTGAAATAGGTGAAAGAACTTAGACTTAAAAGCACAGTAGATCTGGGTTTGAGTGGGGCTTAGACCTCTGATTGCCTAGGTAATTAGTTCTTGTGGTTAGTTTTCTGGTCTGCAATAGGGACAACAATAGTACTTACCTTATGGGTTGTCAAAATTATTCAGTGAACCAATATGTGAACAACACCTTCTAAACCTAGGAACATCACAGTTTCTTAGTAAGTTAGAGGATTCATTACCCTTACTATTATTATCTTTTTTTGAGAGGTTTTTGCTATAGGGCGTGTGCGCTCGCCAGACAGAGAGATAGAGAGACAGAGAGCGAGAAATCATTCCCCAGGAGGTTTGGTCATGCTGCAATCCCTTCTCCTCCATTTTCTTCTCGGGATCTTGGGCATGCACGCACACGTGCCCGGCATGAGTTTTAAGCCACCAGATCCAGGACTTGAACCACAGTCAACTATATGGGAGTTCAGCGACATAGCCATTACACTAACTGCTGGTTCCCCCCCTTACTATTTTTTTAAGTAATCATTTTATTTAACTTTATTTATTAACTTTTTAAATTTGGTCAGATAGGGACAGAGTGAGAGAGAGGACAAGTGAGAAAGCAAGCTGCCAGGTCCGGGACTTGAACCATGGGCAGTCATGTGGGAGTCCAGTGCTTTTTACCGCCATGCTACCTGCAGGCCCTAATTACCCTTAGCATCTCTTGCATTACTTCTAGTATCTTATTAGTAACAAGAGCAATAGAAGGAGTGGTAGGGTAGCAGCGGCAGCAGTTCTGTTTTAGAAAAGAAGCCACAAGGGGTGCCAGCATTTTGAATAACGGTTATCCCCCAATCACAAATATTATGTTTAAGAACTACACATATTTGTATATTTAAAAATATGCTCTGCCTCTAGTTATGAATATCAAATAGCATCTTACCCGAAATAAGGATTGGCATAACTAATTAAGATGCTTTCCACTTATTTATTCTTTGAAGACCCTTGATTCGAGAATATTGTTTAACTTTCTTCTTTCATAATCTATTTAAGCATGCAGAACATAAATGGACTTCTCTGAGACCCTGACAACATGAGATATAAGATAAGGCCACTTGCTTTCAAATTAAAACAAAATCTATGTTTCTATCTTTGTTCCTACTACAGTGACTAATGGAGCCCTAACACTTTGATCTTCCACTTGAAAAATATCAAAACATCTTTAATATGCAAATCAAGGCAGGAGCTTATAGGGTCATCTGCAGCAGGTTTTTTTTTTCCCCCTCATCACAATAATTGGAAAATTCTATGGGGGCCCTGAGGATCATTACTTTAAAAATAATTCTACCACTAACAAAAATCCACTAGCTTATCCTTAGTCACATTTCAAAATGAAATTTAGATATTAAATAATATTGATTTCAGTTCAGAAGCTGCTTTGACCACCTCTACATCAATCCCCAAGATTTGGAATAGGGATTGGTGGAAATCATTAAGTCATTTATCTTGTCAGAAATCTCGGCAACATGCCCAGATGTAGCAAACACTGGAAGAGGCTACTTAGACTTCCCATTTCCACTGGGTAACTGACTTCCCATAAAGCACTTCAATCAACCCCAGCCCAGGTCAGACAACAATGAGAAGCTGTGGGAAGGCATTTGAACATAAACATCATTAGAATCGATGCTAAGGACTTCAAAAGATGAAGGGTGGAGATGAGGTAGGAATTATAGCCCCTTCCAAGAGACGTGATGAACTATAAATCCCTCGTTCACACTCGCAGGGTTTATCGACACGTAGCTTTCTCATTGCCTATTTGGCAAGTACGTACCTAGTTTTTTCTCTTGTGCCCAGTACACTGCTAGGTGCTGAGAACACAGTGATGGACCAACACAAAAGGAAGCCCTTTCCCAATTCAGAGGCTGGTAGGGAAGGCAGAAAATAAACAACTAATTGAGTCAATAAACACATAATTTCAAGTTATGCCACCTATAGTAGAGTGTTATGACAGAAGATGAAAGAAAAATGGTTAGGTGGGAGTGCACTTTGCATGCAAAACATTAAGCTAACTTATGGGGTAAGTGGGACTTGGCCAGACAGGAAAAGCATACTGGGCAGAGGAAATCTGTATGGCAGGAAGTCAGGGAAGTCAGGATAGATGGCATGAGTGACTCTCAAGGGATGACATCATCAACCCTTGATGAGGGTGTTTGCTAACACTCCTCTGCAGTGATTCCTTGACCATGGCAAAGTCTGTGATGTTATTCTAAGTCTAATAAAGGAATGGTTTTAAGCAGGGAATTGACATGAGTAAAATAAAAAGAAAATAACCTAGTAGTAGGGTAGAAGATTCTGTTTGACTTTCTCCCCCTGGTAAATCTCTAAAATGCAGCTTTTCCTCTTGCTGGACGTCTCAGCCATTTTTGCTTTGCTTGTTTTTATCAAGGGTTGGATCTCCTGCAACAGAATCAGCTACTGCTCAAAGTGCAGAACTCTACTGCAGACTTATGAAAACCTATTGAAACAGAGACTTTGGGTACAGAAAATGGGAATCTGCATTTTAAATGGGCACTGAATGATTCTGAAATACTCTAAAATGGTATCCAATAGCAGACCATAAGTTGGACAGAGAAGAGCCATAGCAAAGCAAGGCATATTTAGGGAAGGCTGGCCTCCCATGGATGAGAGAAGCCAGGCAAGGCCAGAATGGGAGAGATGTATCTTTTATTAACAAGCATGGAAAGGAATATGGCCATAGGATTTTTCATCCTCAAAGTGCAACCTCTAAAATATCCATCTCTGTTACTTTGCTAAAGCTATATAAAAGTACCGAGGACTAAGTGGCTTAAACTACAAAATTGTATTTTTGCACAGTGCTGGAGGCTGGAAGACTAAGACCAATGTGTCCAGAGGGTTGATTTCTCCTGAGGATTGTCTCCTTGGCTCATAAATGAATGTGTGTCTTCACATGGTATTCCCTCTTTGTTTGTGTGTGCATTTGTGTCCTAATCTCTTATATAGATACCAGTCATATTGGATCAGGGTTTACCCTTTGAGATTTTTTTTTTTTGAATTTTCCAGATTGCACATGTGCTAACCAAGAGAGAGAGAGAAGGAGAAAGCACCTCCTAGGGAGTGTGGTCATACAGCAATCCCTCTTTCATTTCTTCATCTTGCCAAGATTTGGGATATGCACACATGTACCTGGAAGAATTTTTAAGCTTCTGGAGCAGGATTTGACCACAATCAGCCATGTGGGATCTGGCTCTCTTAATCACTAAACCATGGGCCAGCCCTACCTCTTTAAAGACCGTGTCTTCAATTACAATTGCATAAGGGACTGGGGGATACAACTTCAATGTATGAATCTGAGTGGACATAACTTAGCCCTTCACACCATCTTACCTTCTTTCGTTTCATTTAAAGTATGATTTTTCTCTCTCTCTTTTTTAATTTTTAGGTCTTTGCCATAGGACTTGTGTACTCCCAGAGAAGGAGAGACAGAGAGAGACAAAGAGAGAGTAAGAAATCACTCTCCAGGGGAGATGGCCATGCTGCAATCTCTTCTGCATTTTCCTCTCAGGATTTTGGACATGCGCACACATTTACCTGGAGTGATCTTCAAGCTGCCAGGTCTGGGACTCCAACTGTGGTTGACCATGTGGGAAACTAGTGCTTTCACCACCACACTACATGCTGGCCCTCATTTCAAGTTTAGATGCCATATAGCAGGATACTCTTCCTCCATCCTTTTGATTCTGGGTATCAATGCAAGGTAAAACAGTAATCTTCAGACCAACCATGGGAGCCCTCAGAATTGCATCTACTTAGAGGGCCTGACAGATCACCTCGGGTGCTCTCCTTTTAATACTTTCATCCTCAGTGGCCCTCTGGTCAGTCTTGCGAGTTGGGATATTGCCTGAATCCTAGCAGACTATATTTACTTTTTAAATTTAATTAAAATAAATGTTACTCCTGCTTTTTCTGTACTCATTACATTCTATTTCTCATCTAAATATATTTCACTTTAAACTGTAATTGCTGGCCAAAATAATGCATTTATCTAATAGGAAAAGAATAGTCAGCTGAAGCAAATTAGATGTTTAGTGATACCTCTTACAGAACATAAGTATTTGAAAATTGGATTGTTAATTAACAAGAATACCATTTAAATGAAAAACATTAACAGTTTGACATTGAGAATATGAGGTATGAGATATGTACGCTATTCAGACCGAAAGTTGTTCTCAGCACTATGAGAGTAAAATATGATTATGTCATTTGTCAATGAATCAATGGAATATAAAACACTGTTTTCTAACTAAAAATAAAATTCTAATGACTCATTGACAAGATTTTGAAATTTAGCCAGTTCCTCATAAAACGAATTAGTCTCTATTTTTCAACTCAGAAAATAGTGACAAAAAACCTTTCTAACCATTCAATTGCACTTTGTTCTGAAGACTTCTTAAAAATCTTAAAATAATTTCTTTCAGCAGCTGTTCCAGATCTAAATGAATAATGTGGGAAAAGGTGGCGGCCTTCATTTATACGTCAGTTCCCATCATGCCACTGGTGTCCACAAACAAGAAGAAAAAGATGTCAAATACCAATCAAGTTGCAGATCCCAGGGTTTGCCAGACAAAGTGCTTCCCTAGTCTACTCTTTCTATACAGGATCTCAATGATAGAAATCACTTGGATGGCTCTAGTGAAAGACAGCAAGCTCCACAAGTTTGCCTGTGAATTGACACCAACTGGATTCTGAGGCCCTATCCTCTCATCCGGTGGTCCTCCACGTGTGATCTCTGGACCAGCTGCATCTCAGCACCACCTGGGAACTTACTGGAAATGCAAATTCTCAGTCCCACACCAAACCTTCTGGAACAGAAACTTTCTGGGTAGGGACTACAGCAAACTGTGTTTTGACAAGCTCTACAGATTTTCTTTTTTATCCTGCCTCCAGTTTAAGAATCACTAATGTAGCTCATAATTGCAGGGTTTCTCCAAGGTGCCTCTAAATTGAGGGTCTGAGGGAGAAGAGGAGAAGAGAGTGGAGGAAGATGTAGACAGGAAAAAGAAAAGGCAAGATTGACCCAGGGAGGAAACTAATCAGGGCACATTCTAGGCTTCTTGCACTGACATCAATGTAAGCACTTTTTTTTTTTTTAATCTGTTTCATATATGAGGACTTCATGTATGGCTTTCCTTAAAAGTTACTTTTCTGCTAAGTCTTTAAATCTGAAAATCACCATTACAGGCAGTACAACTTTTTAAACAGGAGAAGAGGTATTCATATTTTAGAGATTCTCTGTTCATCCCTCCTCTAACCCTGACCACAGTCCTTCCAAGAGGGCCTAGGAATCTGGGCCAGGTCTTTCTAGACCATGCACTACATGTGGGGTCACAAGACTGCCTGCTCAGATATTCTCAAGTCTATCTCCAGGGTCTGTCTGCTGACTTCCTACGTAGAGCCCTCTTCTCCATGGTGAATTGTGCCACCGGGGTACACCCTAAACCCAAGCAGGCTTGGGGGTGACAATCTAGAAATGTGGACTGAGGTGTTCACACATAGACATGAGGCTCCTCACAGTTCGGGGTTCGGCCAACTTACGAAGAGAAGGAGGCAGCCTGGGTCCTGAGTCTAAAGCAATATGCATCTCTATATTCAGGCTTTGAAATCAAAGGAGTTCAGGAATCCTAAGGTTATATTCCACCCTTTTGAAGGGATGCAAGGGCTTTCCAAAAAGTTAATGTCAATTATGAAAAAAATATGCACAAATTTCAATTTCTTTTGTACCCAATTATTTGTACCTTAATTTTTGTACAAACTTCTTCAAGTCATCTCATATTTGTCAAGGCAGGACAATACACTCTCCTTTAATTAAGTTTGTTCACATAATATACAACTTTAAAATCCTCACACATCTATAAAGTAGGTGAGTCTCTACCTGTACTTTTGTCTAAAGTATCACAAAAGTTAAGGGAGAGCCTTGTTAAAGAATATGCAACTTAATGTATTTATGTTGGTTCCGTTGGTACTGTCCTACTTTAATTTATTATTTTATTTTATGAAGTAGCCAGACATTCACCTATTTATCTTTCAGGAAATGTATCTATCTAAAAGGAATGAAAATATCTCTGTACCCACCTTTACCTATAAGTTTCTGAGGAAGAATAAAGACGTGTTTGGGTTGCCAAGGATTTAAAGGTTAAGTTCTAGTGTGGTGATCTGTTTTCCAGTGGAGCCATGAGATTCTATTACTGGGGTTGTTTTGTGAGGTTCTTTCCTCTTCTGAAGAGGGGTCAAACAGAAACATAGGAACATTGGAAACATCATGTTGTTTATTGTTGAGTTCAGAGAGCTCTCAATAGATATTTTAGTAGACTTGCCAAGTGCTTTCTCCCTCTTGGAGCTTATAACGCGCAAGGAGAACATTCACAGAGCACTTTCCTCCCTCTTGGAGTTCACAGTGTGTTGAGCTGAGCTGAGCCAAGTCAAAACCATGCCAAGCCAAGCCAAGCCAAGGCCATCAGGGCTCACCAGGCTGAACCAAGGCCAAGTTGAGCAGGTTTAACTAGCTAAGCAGGGCTATCTGATCAGATGATCCTTTTCTCTTAAAGGGGCTGAAAACAATGGTGGTTGATCGCCCAAACCAGGCTGTCACACATACACATGTGTGTCACATGCAATGGTATAAAACAGTAAGTTCATAATTACATAACAAGCACATAAGCACAATACAACTAATAGCATAAGTTGTTTATCTGGGGTCTTCAAACATGGTAAGACAGGAGATGAGAGAGCCCGACTAAACTATCCTGACTCTATTTGCAATACAGGGGCAAAGACCTTCTTTGGCTGGTTTATCATTCTGTTTTCAATGCCTTGCCAAAAGCCTAAGACACAGTGAGTTTTGATAAGTGTTCATTGAATAAGTGAAAGATAAACAAATCAGTTTAAAAGGATCATGTTTCCCAAATTACATTAAATTCACCTTAACCATCATTTATTGATTTCCTGTGGTGTGATGGGCAGGGCATACCAGGACAAAGAGAGCAGCAAGTCCATCCTCTAGGCATGTAATGTGTACTGGGGAAAGCAAATACATGGACACATAATTTCCACAGGATCTGGTGAAAACACAGCTGTTCATCTTGTCTGCCTCAGCACCTGATTATCAGAATCTTGAGATTTAATATTTACTGAAACCCTAGGGGTAACATTTCCAAGATAGGCATGAACCCAAATGTTGCAAACTAACCATAAAGACCCTCGGGCTTTTCTTATTCAACAGAAATCTAGGCTCATTTGCTCATTATGAGTGTTAAGGTGGGAGTTGAGGGTTGGGGGTATCAACTGTAGCTGAAGGTATCCTAAAAGCAGAGAAACCATATTTCTATGTGTTTGACTTATTTGGCCTTTTCTGGAGCCACTAAGTACTTTCAGAAGTGTGATCCCACAGCTGCAATAAGACATGATCACTGCTTGGACATTTCTCTCTAATGAGTCGATCAAAGAAAAACTAACAAAGAAAGTCTGCACTGTGTCTATTTTTAGCCACCTTGTCTTTAGGGGATCCCAGAAAGTAAGTCATGAACAGTGTGAGCAGGTGTTTTTACCAAGCTTTCTGCACAATTCCAGGACCTAACAAGTCTTCTAGGATAGAAAGACATTTCATATACACTGGCTTATACTTCATAAGTATTTTCCTTCATGAAACCTCTGTGAGGTGTAGTTATCCAAACAGCCAGACCTGCAATTTAAGGTTGACAAGATCTACTGCACAGTGGATGGGCTGCCAACGGATAATGATATAAGTGGATCACCTTTTGTAGTGATGCCATCAATGAACGCTCTTCACATTTTTCTTATTACAATGTAAGCCAATAGAAGGACCCCGTGGGAGAAGAAAATTACACCAGTCAGCAATTTTCTCAGGAAACACCCACATGGAATTTTAAATAAGCTTTGAATGGAGCTAAAAATTGCCGTTTCCTAAATGCTTTTCTTGTCTAAAAAAAGATATTTTAACAATTATTTTTAACACAGACTCTGTGTAGGTAACACTGCCAGATATATCACATCAGATCATATACCTTACTAGCTAACATTAGCAGTCTACATTTAGCCATTTTTTTTTATTTTTTAAGATGAAGGAAAGTGTTTTTTATGAAGTTTGAGTATTACGTTAAACTGCAACAACATCATCATTTGGTAAAATTATCATTCTATACAGATCTTCATATTTATTAAACACCTCCAGCATCTCCAATGCCTGAGGCGATGCCCATCATTGTTACACATTAGGCAGTCAGATCCTACCTAGAGGCAGTCCCTGACTTATGTACACTCGCTACTTGTACATTTATTTCCAAACTTCGTATCCTAAGGCTTTGTATTTAAAGTAATCCATACTGTGAATGGACAATGGGAAAGTTCAAATCCAATATAAGATGCCAAGAAACAACTAAACTTAGAAAGAGCTCTCTATAATGAAACTTGAAAGAACCAAGTTGGTAAATCTATTTTTAAAAATATTTAGTTTATCCATTTCCTTCTAATTTAGAATCATAATATCCCCCCCTCTTAGAAAATCTCTTCTGGGATTGAAATAATTGATTTATATACATTGAGCATAGTGCATCTGTAGATTGAAGAAAGCTCCAGTAATGTTCTAGCTTCTCCATGAAGTGTAGACAATTGCCTGAGGGGCAGGAAAAATAAATTCTCTGGCAAGAGCCGAGGACTCTTTTAAAATGAATAGAGGGACAAATTTCATATGTCCTACATTTTGTTGTTGTTGATCTTGTTTAAGCATATTCCATGTTGAATGCTATGTTCCAAGACCAAAAAAAAAAAAAAAATCAATTCCAGGACTGTTATTCTAACTCCTGTGCCCCTAAACAGGCTTATTATAAAATTTTTAGAGCCATTGAAGCTATTTATACAAATCTCCCAAGATCAACACCCAGCTGCAGAATATTCATAACTCTCAAGGGTTTGATAGATCAATAGCCTGGACTTTTCACATTATTGAGAGCTAACATCACATAATGGAAAAAGGACAGGGACTCTGGCTTCTACCTTATTAGCAGTGTGACCTCCAGCTTCATTTCTGTAAAATGGGATTTACAGTGGAATTCACTGTCTTTGGTTATTGTGAGAACTAGTTATTACCTGCAATGCGTGTATCATAGTTCCAAGCACATAGTTAGCAGCAAATAATAGTTGAATAATACATATTATGTTGAATAGAATTACTGTCCAGTCTCTGTGCATAATCTCTCAAGAAGAAAAATAAACTGAGAAAATAAAAATTTTAATTCCTTCCAAAAGGAATCATGGATAAAGTAACTTCCCTTGCTATTATACATATGGAAGTACAACTTCAATGCCACATTGATACATACATACACACACATGCACAAACAAACACATTTACACACTATTTGGCAGCCTTTGATTTTCAAACCCCTGATATATAAAATAAAAAAAAACAATACATTAAACAAACAAATACAGAAGACAGGACACATTGCTGACTTTGAATCTTTGAACTCTTCATTACTGAGTGCTGAGATAGCAGGAAAGAGCATGACTTGTCATGCAAATGAAGCTAGTTAAGAAGTAATCAGACTACACTCCCTTGTAGGCCTGCTGAAAAGGTAAATGCTCTTGACTTCCTCTCATAGAAAAGAGCTGGACATATTCACCTCCTTTGAAGGGAGCAGTCTCATTCTTTCGAATGCTATCACATTACTTTTACATTACAGAAATAGATGGTAGCAAAGAAATCCAACTCTTGTCAATATGTAGAGCCCAGAACAGCACCTGGACCAGTGAGACTTTTCAGGACCAGAAGCTGTGGTGGAGAGGATAAAGACTAGGCTAGGAGGTGAGAGGGTTGAGTTCAAGTCCAGCCTCTATACTCCCAATGGCTGTGTGGCCTCTGATATGCTACTCTCTATAGCCATCTAGGAATGAGAATGGTAGCCACAGGGATAGCATGAAGGTTTAACCTGAATTGAGTCAAGTGCTCAGCACAGCCCCTGGTCCTGAGCCAGTACCCACATGAGTTCTTAGGTCTTACCTACATCATTCTAGCTCTGTTAAACCTGCAGCACCAACGTTCCCTTGATGGTCTGCATCAACATAACTGTAAAACATTTGCAGAACCATTTACAAACTGTTTCAATGTGAACAGTTCATCTGAGAATTGTACAAGGAAGCAGTTATTGATTCTGCCTTTCAAACTGAGAAAACCCAGGTGGTTGACTGTCTGAGATCCCAGAGGTAATAAATAGTAAGTTCAGTGTGTGATTCTAAGCATTGTGACCAGAACTTTTTCCACTCAGAGTAGCTTTACTTAATAAACTTCTCATATTTTCCTAAAATAACTTTACTTCCCCATTAGTGATGAGGATGATGTCTCTTCATCTTTCTCCTCCTGGAAGAGGTCGCAGATAGATGCAACAATGACCACCCCAACAGAGTACAGTTAAGTGCTTTACAAGAGTAACCTCATTTTGTCTTTAAAACATCCCAGTGAGATAGATGCTGCTCAGAGGCTCATTTTCCATGAGACAAGTGAGGCTCAAGAAGGTTACCTATTGTCATACAACCAGAAGGGTTATAGTCTAAACACCAGTCTTTCTAAACTTGAGTTCTTAACCAAAATGGATTTGGTCTAGCACACCTCCGTGTGTAGAGCTCCTTTCTGTATTTGTCCTCCAGGATGACCTTTAAGGCCCTTCAGAATGACAACTTTGGGGCTATTATATTTGCCAAAGATGGTCACTACAGTCTCTTTCATTCCACGTGCTTTGTTTTTTCAACGTGACCTTAGTACTTTTCCTGTCTAGCGGTAGAGCCTGTGTCTCCTATCCTTGAAGCTGGTGGATCTTAGGGTCTGCTTCAGTGAATAGAATATCACAGAGTAATGCTGTATGACTTCTACGGCTAGTTCATTGACACTTTGTGTGCTTCTGCCTTGTTCTCTGAGGAAGCTCATTCCAGGGACTTGGTCTCTGTGCTATGAGCAAGTGCAACTCATGTAGCCACCACTGAATCTGTGGTCAAGATCTTCTGGACAAGAGCCAATGCACAGTGTAACCACTAGGCATGTAATAAATAAAGACACATTCAGATTTCCAGATGTAATAAAACAGACATGGAAATGATTGTTACAAAGGAAGAAATTACATGAAACAAATCCTTAGAGGAGACACAGCAGACAGTGCAGTGGGCCACACTGTGGTGTACCAGGGCTGTCAAAAGGCAGAAAGTGATGGAAAAACATGGGCAAACATATTTCTTAGCTTTCCACATGAAAGAATAGATGAGGCAGGGTAAGCAGGTTTAAGATTGGCTACTTCGAGTAACTCCAGTGGGCTCTCTGGTACACGGTTATTTTTAGCTTTTTGCTATCTAGTCTTGGAGTGATTAGGGCAGGAGATCAGTGGTCTGGGGTGTTGTGGAATTGGCTCTGGATTGATTGGTTTGCATATGAAAGGGACACTAATGTCCCCAGGAATCAGCTAACTTAGGGAGAGGAAGGTAGGCCCCCAGCACTATATGTAGCAGCAGACAGACCCCAGGAATGAAAGTATTAAAAACACAGAACATAAAAAGGCATAATTAATTCATAGATGATTCCAATCCCGGCCATCAAATCAATCCCAGACCTTTAGAGTTTCCAGCTGAGGCCCCAGACAACGTATAGCAGAGAAAATTGACACTTGCTATGTCCTTTCTGCAGGAGCATAGCAAGCTCATTGTTGGATGCACTAAGCTTTGGAATATTTGTTATGCAGCAATAGATAACTAATACAAAGTTTTTGATGTGACTGATGTTTAGTCCAATCAGCTTTAGTTTATCTCACCTCATGGAAGGGGGAATTCCTGATAATGCTGTCTTTTCTTGGTGTTACATTTTCACCAGTTAGGGCTCATGAATGATATGAAAATGTGTTTAGGTTATTTTTCCCTCTGCCTGCAGGAAGGGTTCTCGTAGAGTAGTGATGTTAATTTTTCAATGTTCTCATGAAATTTTCCCTTATTAAAGAGAGAAGAGACAAGCTGCAGTTTCTAAATTCTGCACCACCTGAGGCAGCCCTGGTGAAAAAACACATATCCTGACCTTCCTCAGCAAAAAGGAGTTGCAGCCATGTGCATAACATGTTCCAAACCAGAAGCATCAACTCTCCAGAGTGTGCACAGAACAGGGAGGATGGCATTAGCAAGGTTACCAGAGGTTTATTTCTATCTGGTTCAGTTTGCTTTTCATGATGACAAGACTCTGGTCTTAATTTGAAAGTAGAACCCTACCTAAAAAAGGAAAAAAAAAACTTATGTATTTTGTGGAAAGATGATGAAAATTAAAATTCAAAGGCATATACCAATTTGAAACGAGAATCTGAGAGCTTTGAAGATTCAACCACAAGGGAGGTGGAAAAATGACATGACAATCTCCATGCTAATAGAGAGAGAAAAATGAGGAAAGGCAGAAAAAATAAGAGAGAAAGTTGAATTCTTATCCTCTGACGTGATCAAAAAACATTGCCTCTGGAGGACTCAGAATACAATCCCCCTTTGAAAGGGTAATTTACAGGATAGGAAAAGGTAAAATCTTGTGTCATATGCCTTAAGTAATAATAGTACCTGGGTTATCAAGGCTCCAGTGAGAGATTAATGACAAATATACAATAATATACTATTTCCTTTTGTATTCCAACAATATGTTAGTTTATGTTTAACTCAATATTTTCAGTTGTGGAACATACAGGCTGCTTTAGGACAAGAACAAAAAGTAATGAGTCAAAGATGACTTCAAAGTGTCAGTGATTCTGTTAATACTTAAAATATTCACAAAGGTTTTTATTGAGCACCTACTTCATCTAAGGAAGGCATGATGATGTGATGTATCAGAAAAGAAGCATTTCCACTGACACAGGTGATCTTCCCAGAGTACATGCTGCTTCCTTGAAGAGGGATACTGCTTCACATAAAAGCAGTCCATCAGGGTCTTTGTTCAGAAACTTGAACTGAGATTCTGCTATGTGCCCAAACTAGAGATTCTAGAGACCAGAGATTCCTAACCCTAGCTAATCATGGGGATCACTAGGAAATAGAAGAGAACTATGCAAATACATTAGCTCCTCTAAGAATAAATGCGACTACTAGAAATTTTCAAAACTCTTTTCCTCAATATTGAGGGAACCAAAAATTTTAAAATAGTAATAAGAAAAATATTAAGAATACAATAAAACACAATAGCATTCAAAAGTACAGATTTAAGAAAAATAGAACTTTATGTTCAAACCTTACCTAAATAGCCTCGAGGGCGACTGATCCAAGTCTGTTCTTTTTTTTTTTTTGGGGGGGGGAGAGGTTTTTTGCTATAGGGCATGTGCGCTCGCCAGACAGAGAGAGAGAGAGACATAGAGACAGAAAGCGAGAAATCACCCCCCAGAGGGGATGGTCATGCCGCAATCCCTTCTCCTCCATTCTCCTCTCGGGATCTTTGGCACGCACGGACACGCACCCGATGTGAGTTTTAAGCCACCGGGTCCGGGACGCGAACCATGGTCAACTATGTGGGAGTCCAGCGACATAGCCATTACGCTAACTGCTGGTTCCCTCCAAGTCTGTTCTTCATCCTCTAAACTCTCTATCCTGTTTTATTAAGCCCCAATATCTCAGTGGCCCTCCCTGACTTTTAGTCTCATCCTACTCTGTCTGCTCTAACAACACGGGCCTCCTTTTATTTTTCCCTAAACCAACAAATTCTTCAAATCCTAACAACTGTGCTTTTCGTGGAATCTCTCACACGCGATCCAGGCATTTGTTCTTCTTCCTTTAGGTCTCAGCTTGAGCAGACCCTGTTTGGATACTGCGTTACCACAGGACCCTGTACTTCCCTTTCCCATCTCCTGTCGTGATGAAAATGGAGTGATTCTTTGTGGATTCTTTGTTGGATGTCTCCTCCAACAAACTCTAAATTCCCACATGGCAGACACAACCGCATCCTCTCTACTGACCCCAGACCTTAAAATAGCAGCCGGCACCCTCTTAGAAGCCCAGTAAGCATACATCGAATGGATGGGTAGATAACAGACACTAAAAGCCTTTCCTCCTGTGTCAGAGCATCTTCTAATTATTTTACAAAACTCAGTTCAGGGCTGACCCCATTGACTAGTGGCTAAGGGAGCTGGATTCTACATGGTTAACCATGGTTCAAATCCAAGCTCCGGGAGCTTGATAAAGCAC
Organism: Tupaia belangeri chinensis; assembly: GCF_000334495.1. NCBI lineage: Eukaryota > Metazoa > Chordata > Mammalia > Scandentia > Tupaiidae > Tupaia > Tupaia belangeri. The sequence continues at coordinate 5,938,681 of NW_006203646.1, forward strand.
ACCGGGTGCCTGTGCATGGATGGCCAACAGGATGGAGAAGAAGGGATTGAGGCATGATCCATGACCACAGTCCACTGGGCCGGGGGGAGGGTTTCTTTCTGTTTCTCTCCAGTGAATACATGTGCCCCCTTGGCTATTAAAAAAAAGTCAGAACACGAACTGAGTTGAGGTTTTATTTTGTTTTGTTTAAATTTGCTGTAGGGTGCATTGCTCACCAAAGAGAGACAAAGAAAGAGAGAGAGGAGGAAAGTGAGAAAGTACCCTCCCCAGGTGGGAGGTGGGCACGCTACAATCTCCTGGAATTTTGGACACATGGACACAGGAGCCCAGCATGTCCTGAAGTCACCAGTATAGGACTTGGACTGCATAGTCAGGCAAGTAAGATCTAGCTACCCCAACCATCACACATGGGCAGCCCGACACACTGCCTTCTTAGTTTTTGGTTTTTTTTTTAATCATTATTTTTTATTTATTTTTTCTTTTCTTTTGAAAGGCGCACACACACACACACACACACACACACACACCCCACACACACCATACGAACACATGGACAAATGCCTAACAGGGTCTCATCATGCTATGATCCTACCCCCCAGCTCTCCAGCCAGCCAAGAGCAAAGGTTTACCCAGCATGTTTAGGCAGACCTGAGATCTGAACCCCAGGTGCAACTATGCCCTACTGCCTGCACCACTGCAGCACTGGGCATCAAAATGCTTTTCCAAACAGTCCTTTATATGAGACTTGGAGTCTTCTAGGTTGAGACATTTACATAAAGGAAAAGAATTTAATGCATTCGCTAAAAGGCAGTGCTTACCACAGCCCCTGGCACTTTTTAAGAACTCAAAATGTTTTGTGCACCTAGCTCAGTAGTAAGGATGTATTTTTCCTGAAGACAATGACGAACTATGACTGATTTTTTTTAACAACTATGTGGAGTGTCAAAAGTCAAAATATTTGTTTGTCTTGCCTGACACTTAACATTTTCAATGCATGCAGCAAGCATAAAGACAAAGAATACCAATGAAGCGTGAAACCACCTTTTTTTTTAACATCTCAGAGGTATTTTCAGCATTCTATAACTTGGTATGAAAAAAAGGTTTTGAAGAAAGGTAAATGAGTAGTTATAAATGAACACAGACTTCAAAAGAATGCTTATCAGCACACATCGAGTATCACCTATGAAAAAATCATCTTTATTCCAAAGAGTTTGTAGGCATTTCTCCCCTCCTCCTTTCCATTCCTTGTAATCTTTTTTAAAGTATCTTGATCACACTTCCTGCCCCCTCCTGAGCTCAGGGGTATACCTGTGAAACAACGGTCTCCTTAGACAGTCACCCGTTGTTGGCTGTGAACTCTGTTCAGTGTGATCTCTTGGCGTCTGAATTCACACTCAGTGCCACGTGCCTCATTCTGGTGTTCAAGAAAAACAGCTTGGGCCTTAAGATATTAACCTGTCAATCACAAGACAATGCCTCATACTCCCCAGGCACAAGCAAGCTGTATAAAGCAGTGAAAAACTTTAAATGAGCTTTCTTCTCTTTAAGTTTATTTCTTCCATGACTGAGAGACACAGAGAAAGAGAGAGAAACCTCATACAGGGCCGTAATGCTATAGCCCATCCCCAGCCTTCAACTAGCTGTGGAAAGTGGACAAACACACATCCAAAGTACTCAGGGAAAGTACTAACCAAAACCTGAACCAGGAACCTTCCATGTGGGATTGCCTCATAGGCATAGTGTCACAGTCGACTACCGTACTGCCACCTGGTCCCCTAAATGGAACTTCGATGTAGCATACTGTTTACTCTGGAGTGAGTGTGGTGCCTGTGTATGCTTTTGTGTATTGTCGTACCTATGATGTGACACTTGTGTAGCTCTAAAGAGGCTCTTGCTTACCATTTCAGTAGCATTTTATAACTTGAAAGCATTTGCATAGATATCAATCGCATTTGCATAGATATCAATCAAACAAAAAGAGTAATAACATTAACTTGAGAGAGGTCTCCAAGTATGGCCCTAAAATCAGCAGCATCAGCATTCCCCTGGAACTTGTTAGAAATGTAGATTCTTGGGCCCTACCCCAGAATTTCTGAATCACAAGCCCTAGAGGAGAACTTTGCAATCCTCCAGGTGTCTCTGAGACACACACGTTTGACAACTGCTGACACAAAGAAGCCTAGCAGATCTAGTATGAAAGTGGGTAAGAGCATAGAAGACAGTCACCAGGGACCAACAGGTGGCGTGGTGGTTAAGACACTGGACACTCCCACATGGCTGACCATGGGTTAAGTCCCAGACCTTGTGGCTTGCTTTCTCACTTTCCCTCTCTGTAGTCAAATTAAAATAAATGAATAAATAAATAAAATTTAAAAATAATAATTCTAAGGAAAAAGAAGAGAAGACAGTCGCCAAGATCTAGAGATAAAACCTGGCTTCTCTGTTTATTTCAACAAATTATTTATCTGCATGTCTCAGTTCCCCATCTGAAAACAGAAACAATAATAATATTCATCAGAAAGTTTTGCTGGATGAATTAAATGACAAGATGCTTGCCATAGTAAGCTTTCAATAAACTTTAGCAATTATTGAATGACTCAGGGCCATGAAATATAGAGACTGGAATTTGAGAAAAACCTTGGCACTGAGGGGATGGAAACATTTTAATATTATGTATGACTACAAAGTACAAAAGCCAACAAATAAATTAAATGGTAATGCATGTATTCATTGCAATGTTAGGCCCTATTTTTCTGCCTCAATTTATGTGGAAATCTCATTCTGCCCCTGAAACATGACCATCTTCTAAAACAATATCCTATATGATCACACATGTTTTCCTTGCCTGAAAATAAAGATGAAGAAGAAGCAAAGATTGATATATCTTTACATCTTTGTACAAGCACTGATCTTTTTCAAATCCTTACATGGCATATTCAGAAATTCTCTGGCTGCATCGTTTCAGTACCATTATTGACATTAAACATGATGCTATATCTTCGAGTAAAACAGAACAGGTATGTTTTTGTGTAAAATAGCTTAGGGGAGTGCAACACTATCTCAGAGCTGCTCAGAGCCCTTAGTTTAAAAAACCCCAAATCCTCTCAATTGTATAGCTTGCAAGCATGCTTTCTTCACTCCATGGAAACAAGTCAAAGGCATCAAATGCTGGCTCTGACAGCTGTTGTCTCTCATTTTCAACCTGACATAATGAGTTGCAAGACTTCAAGGCTGCTGCCCAGGATTGGTGGTGGGGCTTGAGTAATTGGTTTAGAAGAGTGAAGAAATTGAACAAATGGAAGGAACAAACATGATCTCATTTTTGTTCTCAAGCTATCAGTCTGGCATTTATTTACTCCTGGTGGAATTCTTTAAGTTAAACCACGGTTCTTCACGTGGCAAAATATGCAAGGGCATTTAAGTCGTGCATTGTGTAGCTCAGTCTGCTGGTGATAAGGTGAGGTGGACATATGGAGTGGGGGCTGCTGAGATAAGTATCGGTCACCAGCTATTGAAAGTATAGTACTCCTTGCTTTCTTATGAACTGAGAACCTTGTAATTTATTAACCATATTTATTTAGACCTATCTTATCCATTGACAGAATGCCAAACTAAATTTTGTTGCTTTTGAATATTGTACTATTATTCCAATAAAAAGAGCTGATAATTTGCACATTATAATTCTTCTTGGAAATAGTCAAATCCATAGCCTTTGATTGGGAAACAGACTCCAAGAATAGGGGAGTGAATGACAAATTTAACCTAGTGTTATAGGAAAGATGATAATGATAATGATAATGTTAAAACAGAGGTGGGAAAATGATGACCCCCAAGGCCAGATAGAGCTAGTGAGCTATTTTTGTATGGCTCATGAGCCAATAACTGTTTTTGTGGTTTTTTTTTTTTTTGGAGAGATTTTTTTTTTGCTATAGGGCGTGTGTGCTCACCAGACAGACAGAGAGAGACACAGAAACAGAAAGCGAGAAATCACCCCCAGGGGGGATGGTCACGCCGCAATTCCTTCTCCTCCATTCTCCTCTCGGGATGTTAGGCACACACGCACACACGCCCGGCATGAGTTTTAAGCCACCAGGTCTGGGACGCGAACTGCGGTCATCTACGTGGGAGTCCAGCGACATAGCCATTACGCTAACTGCTGGTTCCCTGTTTTTGTGTTTTTAAATAGAAAAAAATCTAACTATTTTTTAAGAGAGATTTTTGCTATAGAGCACGTGCACTTGCTGGAGAGACAGAGAGAGAGAGAGAGAGAATGATAAATCACCCTCCAAGGGGATGTCCATTCCTCAATCCCTTCTCCTCCATTCTTCTCTTGGGATTGTAGGCATGCATGCACATTCACCCAGCATGAATTTCAAGACACCAGGTCTGGAACTCGAACTATGGTAGGCCACATAGGAGTCCAGTACCTGAACTACCACATCATCAACTAACCTTAAGAATAACTTTTAAAAAAATAATTACTTTATTCAACTTTACTTATGTATTTATTATTTATTCATTTAATTTGACCAGAGAGGGA
>NW_006203646.1:5943243-5977474 GCF_000334495.1 Tupaia belangeri chinensis
AGAGAGAGAGGTAAAGTGAGAAAGCAAGCCACTGGGTCTAGCCCTCGAATCACGGTCGGCCATGTCAGAGTCCAGCACTCTTAACCACCAGGCCACCTGCCAGCCCCAAGAACAACATTTTACAACTCATAAAAAGTACATGAATTTCAAATTTCAGTGTTCATTAATAAATTTTATTGATATGTATATATACATATATATGTATACACACACACACACATACACACACACACACACACACACACACACACACACACGTATAGATATATTGTATATTACCTGGTTGCTTTGATGCTGTAATGACAGTGACCATATACCCTACCATGACTAAAATATATACTATCTGAGTTTTTACAGAAAAACCTTATTGGGCCAGCCAGTGGCAGGGGGGTTAAGGTAGATGGATCCCTCATAGCCAACTGTACAGCTCAAGCCCTGAACTCAGCGGCTTGGAAAATATGCCATGCACAAGAGCTAGTATGCCCCAAATCCCAAAAGGACAGAGAAATAGAGGAGTAGGGATTGTGGCATGACTATTCTCCATGGGGAGGTGCTTTCTGCTTTCTCTGTCTTTTTCTCTGACAAACCCCGTGCCCTCTGCCAAAATTTAAAAACAGAACAAAACAAAACAAAACCTTGCTAACTATTGCTTTTTTTTTTTTTGCCAAAAAAGGGTGCATTTGCCAAAGATACAGAGAGAGAGACACTGAGAGGGAAAGGGAGAAATCACCCCCAGAGGGTATAGACATACCACAATCCGTTCTCCTCCATTCTCATCCTGGGACTTTGAGCACATGTACCAAGCTTGATTTTTCAAGTTACCAGGTTTCCAACTCAAACCATGGTTGATCATGTAAGAATCCAACACTTTAATGAATACGCCACCTGCTGCCCCCAGAATTCTTGAGTTAAACAAATAGTAACTTTTGGGTTGTTGCAAAAGTGTTGACATATTTTTTTATGTTTTTCTATATAAAAATGCTTATAACTTTTCCAACAGCCCAGTAACTTCAGTGGGTTTTACTTATGTCTCAAGTCTATAGATGTAATTTTTTACTTGGGATTAACCAATCAACAAAAATGACCCAAATTTCAAATCTCACTGGATGAAGAAAAAGAACATTTTAGCAGTGATATTCTAATATCTTAATAATAGAAAGGAGGAGATAGGTCTGCTGGTTCCACTTTCTAGTTAACACTTTTTCTCTGTTAGAAATTAGAAATAAACAGGTGCACTTCAAAAACTATAATTACACCCTCAACAACAACAAAATTTGCTGAATGTTTCCAGTGTTCTGAGCAGACATGCATTATGTCAGTTCTTACACTGACCCTGTGATGTCATTATTATTGTTCCCATTTTATTTTTTATTTTTTATTTTTTTGAGAGGTTTTTGCTATAGGGCACGTGGGCTTGCCAGACAGACAGAGAGAGAGAGACATAGAGGCAGAAAGTGAGAAATCACCCCCCAGAGGGGATGGTCACGCCGCAATCCCTTCTCCTCCATTCTCCTTTCAGGATCTTGGGCACGCATGCACACGCGCCCGGCATGAGTTTTAAGCCACCGGGTCCGGGATGCGAACTGCAGTCGACTACGTGGGAGTCCAGCGACATAGCCATTACGCTAACTGCTGGTTCCCGCATTTTATTTTTTAAAATTTTTTTATAAGTTTTTGCTATAGGGTGCGTGCGCTCGCCAGAAAGACAGAGAGACAGAGAGACAGAAAGTGAGAAATCACCCCACAGGGGGATGGCCACGCCGTAATCCCTTCTCCATTCTCTTCTTGGAATCTTGGGCATTCGCGCACACGTGCCTGGTGTGAGTTGAAGCCACCGGGTCCATATATAAAACTTTCTTGCTTAATAGTCAATAATTCTTATATTTTATAACACCCCTCTGATCATTTAATCTTCATAATATTACTTATTCTGTCTCTTATCATTTTAAATAGCTAACTTTTTTGTTGGACAATAGAACATTTGGAAATAAAGCAAGAGGGAGACTAAAGCCTAAAGCCAATTTGACCATTTAAAAAGAGCAGCATATCTGCTGTGGCTGGCATTATTAGTAGTCTGATATAATAAATATGATTCCTTCTTCCCTTTACTAACAAAACCTGTCCTCATTCAAGGTGGATATGTGTCTAGGCCCAAGTGATAGATATACTTTCCAGATGTTCCTGCAGTCAGAGTCACCCTAGGACATGGGTCTAACCAATGAAATGCAGAGGGATGTCTGTTGGCAGCTCTTAGAAACTCTTTTTTTTTTCCCTAGTAAAAGGAAAAGATATGGCTGATACCACTTCCATTTTCTCCTTCTCCAGGATTTAAAAGTGAATTGATGTCTGGAGATACAGTAGTCATATTTGTAGCCATGAGGCAACACACACATTGCTAACCCAAAATTGCAGAGATTTCGGTCCTGAAAGAATGATAGTGATCATCACACCCAGACGCCTTTGTTCAGGCAATTACTTGCAGTACTTCCTAAGTGGTACAGTCACACGACAAAGCAATACAAACCTACCTCATCTCAGTGTTGAACTTGTCCAGGTTCCCAGGTGAATTATTCCCAGCATAAAAATACTCAAAATATTTTATTTCATAAACATAAATAAAACTATAAATATATTCTATCTATACATAATCTAACTCATCCTTTATTAAAATCTAAGTCATTTGGGACTGGCAGATGGCATAATGGTTACGTCACTGGACTCCCACATAATCAACCACGATTCCAGTCCTGGGCCTGGTGGCTTAAACTCATGCCAGATGGGTATGTGCACATGCCCAGAATCCCAAGAGGAAACTGAAGGAGAAGGGTTTGTGGTATGGCCAGACCCTCTGGGAGGCAATTTCTCGATTTCTGTCTCTCTGTCTCTCTCTCTCTCTCTGGTGAGTATACATGCCCTTTAGCAAAAATCTCTCAAAAAGAAAAAAAGGGGAAAAAATATCTAAGTCATTCTTTTTTTTCATTCTGTCACCCAGAAAGTATCCTTCAGAATCTACTATTACATAATATTATACATATTATTAACTATAATCACCGCAGAGATCTCCTAAACTTATTCCTCCTGTCGAACTGAAATTTTATATCTTTTGAACAACATCTTCCCCATATCCTTCCACCACCACCACCACCAGGCTCTGACATCACCTTTCTACTTTCTGCTTCTATTAGTTCAACTTTGTAGATTCCACATACATATGAGAGCATGTGGAATTTCTCTTTCTGTGTCTTATTTCTTCTCAATGACAGGATTTTCTTTATTTTAAGGCTGAATAGTATTCTATTGTGTGTGTATAAAGATTGTAAAAGTCCTCACCACAAAAAATAAGTATGTGAAGTAACAGATAAGTTCATTAGCTTGAGTTAGTCATTTCACAATGTATACGTATATCAAAACATCATGTTTTAGTTCATAAATCTATTTCATTTTTATTTGCCAATTTGGAAATAAATAAATAATATTATTATGCATGAGGTACTATTTTAGATGCATGAGGAAATTATGGTCTTAGAACTCCTAAAGAGGTGGAGAGGTATTTTCACTAGAAAGTCTAAGAGATGGAGATTATTCCTGCTAATATACTCTGTGGAAGACCACAGAAAACAGCAGTAAATTGAGCTGTATCTTAGGTCTAAAAGATCTGAGTTTGAAGGACCAACAGATGGTTATGTTGCTGGACTCCCACATAGTCGATTGTGGTTCAAGTCCCAGACCTGGCAGCTTAAAACTCACGCCGGGTGCATATGTGTATCTGCCCAAAATCCTAAGAGGTGAATGGAGGAAAAGGGATTATGGTGTGACCAGTTCCCCTTAGGGGGTGATTTCTTGCTTTCTGTCTCCCTATCTCTCTCTTTCTCACCAGTGAGTGCATGTGCCCTATAGCAAAACTCCCTTAAAAAAAAAAATGATAAGATCTGAGTTTGAACTCATCATGTTCTGCCACTTTCTGGCTAAGGAACTAATGAAAATCCTTAACTTCCCTCTGAGCCTACCTCCTCCAGCTGCAATATGGGGATAATAGTTATCTACCTCATAACATAGACAGGTGATTAAGACAGAGCAACAGTGGTGTCTGTGCAGTCTGACACATTATTAGAAAATAATAGAAGTTATTATCGCAATTATTATTATTAACTATAAGCACACAGACTATGAATAATAAATATTTAAATGTCATTGAGGAAAGAATGTAGGGTGGAGGAAGGCTATCTAGACAATTAGAAATGCAAAGATAAATAACGGTTTGCTTGGTAAGAATGAAGACTTTGGGGGAAGCAGTTGCAGAGACAGTACTTAGAGTCCAGACTAGTGTGAGCTGTGAGATATGACAAAAACAGTGAAACTGAAGGTTAGCCTGGGGACAGACCATGGAGAGCCTTATAAACACCATTCTGGTTTTGGTTCCTTCATCTGATAAACAAGAAGAAGCCTAGAGAGATTGTAAGGAAAGAAGTGACAAGGTCTCTGTTTTAGGTCAATAATTGGCAGCAGAATGGGAGATGGGCTGGGTTTGGTAAAACACTGAGTAACAAGGAGCATTTGGAGGCTATTTCTATAAACCATCCAAAGGATAATGAGGAGCCTCTCTAGGACGTAATACTGAAACCCACAGAAGAGGGTAGCTTTCAGGGAGATTCAGAGATAGAAAAATCAAACTTAGACACCAGTAGAATTTGGAAGGTTGAGAACACTGAACACTCAAAATTGACTCTGAGTTGTCTTGATCATGTCCGCCATGACACACACTTCTCTGCTCTGTCCCTTTTGTAAATCCAATTCAATCAGCACACGTGCTCCTCAGGGAACAGGTGCATTAATGTGAACTGCTACCACTCAAAAGTAATGGAGTGAAATGCCATTATTTTAAATGGTTTGAGGCCACGAAGTCCCCAGTTTCATTAGTTTCATTTCTAGGGATCCCATCTACCACATTCTATGGCACCTGCAGAAGTGGAAGGAATTTCCACATAAATGCTATTCTACCACTCTCTTCGTCCAGGTAAGCCATATAAAAATTGATAGACACTTGAGATTTATGGTAGACAGAATAATGTACTCCCAAATATGTCTACATTCTAATCCCTAGGGTATGTCAGTTTGATGAGATTATCCTAAAGTATCCTCATGAGCCCAATAAAATCTCAGTGGTCCTTAAAAGCGGGAGAGGAAGACATAAGAGAAAGGTAAAAGATGAGGCACAAGGAAAGGCAAAAAGATTCAAAGTACAAGAAGAATTCAAGACCCAAGATGGAGAAATGTGACTCTAGGAGCAGAAAGCTAAGAGCAGAATTCAGTCACCAACCAGGAGCCACACAGAAGTGAATTCTATCAACAATCTGAATGGGCCTAGAAATATCTTCCTTCAGATAAGAGCCCAGATCTGCGAGACCCTTTATTTTGACCTCATGAAACCCAAAACAGAGAGCCCAACTGAACCACCCCATCCCCAGACATGGAAACGGTGAGATAATACAGTGGTATCATTTTAAGCTATGAAATGTATGGTAATCTGTTATTGTGGCAATAAAAAACAAATATAGGATTCAGTCAATTAAGCCAGGAACTGTAAAGTTCTGACATTCATGAGCCTTATTTCAATTCATCCATCCATTATCTTTTTAGAGCACCCCCCTACTCTGGCCAGGCATGTGGTGATAATGTTTACAGAAACTAAGCTCACAGTGATGAGTCAAACCAGCATCTGCTTCTGTGCTGTTAGCCCAATTGAATATAGAAATGTTAAACAAACAAAATTTACATAAATGGTATGTAACAGCAGACTGAGATCAATAACATGAAAGGGAAGTGATTGGCTTGAAGAGTCTATACCAGAGGGTCTGGTGGAAGGGTGTGTTAATGAAGACCTTCTAAAGTACTGACATCTAATCTGAGATCTGCAGTATGGTAGGAGGATGTGAGGATGCAGGATTTGAGGAGCAGAAAGACCAGGAAAGATCTTGTAGCAAGAGAAAAACAGGAATCTGAGAAACTGAAAATGCTGGGATGGCAGGGTTCAGCTGAAGAGGCAGACAACAGCTCTGTCATGAGGCTTGTTAGTTGTTCTAAGGATTTTCCATGAAGAAAATAAACATACATAAGAAGGAAAAGGGGACCAGGAGGTGGTGTAAGAGTTACATTGCTGGACTCCCACATAGTCGGCTTCAGTTCAAGTCCCAGACCCAGTGGTTTAAAACTCACACTAGGCATGTGTGCATGCAAGCCCAAAATCGAGAGAAGAGAATGGAGGAGAAAGGATTATGGTGTAGCTATCCACCCTGGGGAGGAGGGCGATCTCTCACTTTCTGTCTCTCTCTCTGTCTCTCCAGTGAGCACATGTGCCCTATAGCAAAGATCTCTCAAAAAAAAAAAAAAAAAAAAAAGAAGGAAAGGAATTTGTTGATTAATAGTTATAGAAATTGTGTGTGTACATGAATGATACTCAGGCTGCTCCTGTGGGCTGTTAGCTTTTTTAATTTTAATCTATGGTTTAGGAAACAAAGCACTGTGCTCGACTTTCAAACATAAGTTCACCTACAGATTTAGAAAAAGCCCTACACTTGGTGGTCTATGACTGAAAGATGGTGATTTATTCTCTTCAAGGCTCAGTATACTCATCTAAAAAGTGGAAATGGTAATTTCATGCAAATAAGAATCATAATAAGTATCTGCCGAGTAAATAAGTGAATAAATTCCAGCCCTGCTTGAATCAGAAGATCACAAGAGAACCAAGTATGTGAATGTGCTTTGCAAAGTGGAAGATGTTTTACAAATGCAAATAATCATTGTTATGATTAAGCCAACAAAGTCTTTATTCAGGGAGAGATTGTTCGTGTGTCTGAAGATAGCAATAAGAGTCAAGCTAATGATGCTGACAAATGGACTGGAACAGGTCAGTGAAGAAGGTCAGGGAATTTTCATCCATGAATACACTTATGACTGGAATAGCATCCACCTGCCATGGACAGATTAGGAGAATGTCATCAGAGAGGCCAAGAATTAGGTTAGCTCTTGAGCCCTGAGTTTCTACATAAACTCACTCTAACTAAAACAATACAGGGACAGCAATCCTAGGGATTACTAATGTAATACGTGGGCTATTATTTGACTTTTAATCTGCCAAAAATTTCAATCAGTACACATTTGACTTTTTTTTTTTTTAAGGTTTTTGCTATAGAGCACATGCACTCACCAGAGAGAGAGACAATGAGAGGGAAAGTGAGAAATTAGCCTCCCAGGGGAGATAGCCGCATTGCAATCTCTTCTCCTCCATTCTCCTGGGATTTTGGGTAGGCACACACGCGCGCACACACACACACACACACAATCACTCAGAGTGTGTGATTTTTTTTCCAAGCCTCAGGATCTGAGACTCAAATCACGGTTGGCCATGCGAGAGCCGAATGCCCCCAACCACTGTGCCAGCTGTTGACCCTTGAATTTGACTTTCTTTTAACATAATTTTTATATCTTTATCAGAACCCTTCCTTGAGAATCTAAGAAAGTTCTGTTTCTGTGTGGACTTGCATTCTGATATACTAATTCTAGCCAAGAGTTTCAACTAAGGCATTTCATATCACAGACTATCAATGTTAAAAGTATGAGCTTTGGAGTCCATCAGACCTGTGTTCGAGGTCCTGCTCTTCCAGCTGGTAGGAAAGTTACCTATGGAAACCTAGTCTTTTCATCAGTACAATGGGATAGTTAAGAATATCTAACATATAACAATTATGCTTTGTGCAATGTTTAACACATAGAAATGCTTTGCAAATATTATTATCATTGTTGCAATTCTTAATCTATAATTCTTTTTCTTTTCTTTTTTTCTTTTTAAGTTTTTGCCATAGGATGAGTGTGCACCCTGGGAAGAGACAGAGAGGGAAAGTGAGAAAACTCCCCAGGGAAATGCATCACCATCCCTTCTCCTCCATTGTCTACTCAGAACTTTGAACACACACACCTGGAATGATTCTCAAGTGGCCAGGTCCAGGACATGAACTGCAGGGGGGCCATATGAGTGTCCAGTCAGTGCCTTAACTACCATGCCACCTGCTGGCCCTGATCTATATTTCTTATATGAACCTGAAAGCGTGAATTCCTTTAACACACACACACACACACACACACAAGTTAAAAAAAAAAAAACACAAAAACAAGTAATACCTCACAAATTGTTCAAGAGCCAATTTCTTTTTTCTCCATTACTACAAAAGAGAAAAGAAATAAAAAGAACAGAAACCTGCCTATAGAAAATTTCGAGCTGAGCTATTTATAATCACTGGAGTTGTCAGTCCAAGGCAGAAATGAAGTAACAAAGCACAGGACTGTTAAGAATCACCCACCTTCTATTTTAGAGTCCATCACAATCATTCTCATTTGAAGTATTTTCATAATTACAAAAAAACCTTACTCCTAGAAAGCAGCATAAACCAAGTCATTCATCAGCAGGATCAGGGCTGAGGTCTCAAAAGGAAGCCCAGAGTTCAGGCATGAAGTAGGTCTCTAAATTTGCTCTACTCACTGGAAAACCTGTCAAAGAAATTCTTATCATGGGAAGCATTAATTACACAGAAAATGACAGAGCAGACACTCTGGGAGACAAAGGGTAACCTGAAGAGAGAGACGGCTAGAGGAAGGGCAGTGAGGAGCCGTTCAGGTCTGGTCTCTGCGAATCCAACACCGCAGGCTCCAACAGTCTCAACAAATCTACCGGGACTGGAAAAGCTGTTTTGGATGTGTGAATAGATTGATGTTGGGTTCATTCACCGAAAGCTGAAACAGACTACAAAACCAGCAACTGAGAACTTTCCGGTGTCTGATTTCCTGACTTGCCAATGCAAGTTATTCATAGTCTCCTTTCATCTCATTCATTCATTCAAGTATGTACCAAGAATGGACACAAGCAGACGAACGTTTGACAACGTCTTGCCATCTTGTCTCTGACAATATGAAGGAAAATGGGAATCAAACATAAAAACACACGAACAGTTCATTACACATTTCAATAGGTACTTGAAAGGTAAGAATAAGCTATGAGCAATGAACAAGGTCAGGGCAGGGTAATAATTTGGATTGGGGAAAAAATTAAAAGGAGGGGATAAGTTTGAGACTGCAGGCAAACTAGACATTCAGTAGATTAAGAATGTGAGGAGAAAGATTCCAGAAGGGAGGGTCTCAGGGCATTCCCTTTCCCTTAGTTCCCTTCAGCCATTCCTCCTTCATCTACCCACCCAGCAGCCAGCTAGTGTTGGCTTAGAATGGCCAATGTCCTCCTATTCTAGCTATTGAAGAAGACACAGAAGTGAAACTTTGTCCTCGCCATCTATGAAGTTTTGATCTCCATGGGGCAGTAAGTGGTACACGACAAACAGTAGCAAAGAGCATATATAAATTACCAAATGCAAGTCACAAAGAATTCACAAAGTAAGGAAAGGCTTGTGATGGGTCCCCAGGATGGGCAGGACACAGAGAAGCTGATACAGTGCAGATTCATTCCAGTGAATGAGTTCCCTCTTTCCTCAGTCCTGTGTTCTTAACAGATCCAAAAGTTGTCAGCTTGCAGTCTTAACCAGGTACACCCATGCCTGACAAGATATTTTGAGCTCAGGTCTGGACTTAGCCCCATATTCTCAAGCCTGGAATTCTGTGTGCCCCTCTGGATGTCCTCCAGGTCCCACCAAGCCCAGTGGATGAACTCTGCCAGGCTCTGACCTTGCTAGTCTCTTCACTCAATGCAAGGCAGACCCTCTATCTCAATCCTCCCCAGAGTGGGCTAGAGCCTTTTCCAGTTGAACCCCTTCTCTTCCATCCACTGAACTACAGAGATAATGCCTCTTACTTCCACTCTCCCATGAGAATCCTCCAGAGATGGACAAGGGTCCAGGTCAAGCCTGAGTTTAGTGTGCCCCTTTGGATTTTTTGAGTTAGACCCTCCCTGGCTTCCCATTAGTACCATTATTACCACTGGCCACTGCAACTGTTCATTCTTTCTCAGCTTAGATACCACGTATCCCCTGCATGCCCAGCACAGGGGACCAATATATATATATTTATTTTTAGTTTTTTTTTTTTTTTTTCAGTTTTGCTATAGGGCTCATGTGCTTGCTGGGGAGACAGAGCTTGAGAGAGAGAGAGAGAGAATGACAGAAAATGAGAAATCACACCAAAGGGAGGATGGCCATGCCCCAACCCCTTCTCCTCCATTCTCCTCTTGGGATTTTGGACATGCATACATACATACATATGCACGTGCATGTGTGCCCAGTATATTCTCAAGCTAAAAGGTCTGGGACTTGAATCACACAATCAGCCATATGGGATCCAGAGATTTAACCTCCATGCCACAGCTTTCCCAAGAGGACCCATGTCTCCTAAAAGAATGATTTTGTTTTCATGTGTTTCTTAGTGAGAATTATTTTTGCAGCCTCTTATCAAATATGAATGAGTTTAACATCACTTTTTAAAATAAGGGCCAAGAGGCATTACTAAAATAAACATTACCCTTGCAGTCCATATGCTAAGTGGCCTTTCCGAGGTGCCTGTGTAGTCTGTGAGAAACCTTTAGTACACATTACTCATAATCACCTTGAGTACTTTTCATGGTCACATACGCTTTGTCTCAGTCAGCTTGGGCGGCTGTAGCAACATACCATAAAGTGAGTGGTTTATAAAAGCATAAATCTATTTTTCACAGCTCTGGAAGCTGGAAGTGCAAGATTAGGGTGCCCATGCGGTGGGCTTCTGGAGAGAGCCTTCTTCCAGGCTGCAGACTGCCAACATCTTTTTTCATCCCATGGCAGGAAGAGTGCTGTTCTCTTCATCCTCTTATAAGGGCACAAATCCCGTTAATGAGGGCTCCAATTTCAAGACCTAATTACTTCCCAAAGGCTCTACCTCCTAACCATAACTTAGGGGATTAAAATTTCAACCTATGAATTTTGGAAGCACCTAACAGTCAGTCCATAACACACCATCACCTGAGCCAGACCCAGTGGGCACCCCAACACCATTACTGCAAAGGGCACTATCCATCCCCCCTTGCAGTAATGAAGGACTTATTCACCTATCTGCCAAGAGTGCTTCTAGCAGATAGCCGTCTCTTTGAGAATTGTTCCTGTGGCCCAGCCTATACCCAGTAACTCATATAAATGCCCAGTTTCCTCACCTCCATGAGAAATAACCATAGAGAGCCATCCCAGCTTAATAGTTTCCCCATGGGGTTAACAGAGGAGTTTTGAAACTGTATCCCAGTCCAGCATCTCCCTCTGTTCCGTTCTTTTCCTTTCCTCCCACAGGTATTGATCCCAATAAAGCCCTGCATGCTAATCTCCATCTCAGCCTGCTTCCTGGGGGAACCCATCTCTGTTAAGGCAGAACTGAAAGAAGAGTCAGATGGATTCTCCCAATGTGAACCCTCCAGCACTTACTGAGCCCTGCTGTGTGTCAGGCATCGTGTTCCCTTTAGAAGTTTATAGCTCTACTATAGAATGTCGTCTTTCTCACAGGTGTACGTACGTTAAGAACACTCATCTACGAAGGCTAATGTACTCGTTGTTATTCCAAGGAGTTCCATCCTTAATATCCAAGGTAGATGCAATGATCCAACGTGGACCATCTGTTGTTGTGTCAATCTGTTCAAGCAAGAGAGTTAAAATCCTGAGAGGATCTGGAATCACAAGTTGTTGTTTTTTTGTTTTTTTTTTTTTGCATTCAAAAATAATGTGGCAGCATTTTCAGCCCAGCTGTGAAGTGCTGCATGACTAAGAAAATACAAGTCCCCTAGGAAATTCCCTCTGCTACATGCTAATGAAATCAGGATGAGGCCAGTTTTTTGATCTAATTGGTCATCTGAGAGGCCAGTGTTTTAACCAGGTCTTTAAATAGGGATTTTCTAGCTGTAAATGTGCTGGTGTTTTAGACAGTTTTTTGTAGCTCCACTATTTTCTACTTTAACTCTCATTTATTTATTTTTTTAACTTCCACTCTCCTCCCATCCCCACAAATGTCTCCAAAGAAATAGTTCCACTCCTGGAGATGAATTTTTTTTTTTTAATAACATAAAATGCCCATATTTATAGGTTTGAGGGCTAACAACTTCTATTGTTTTAGAGCTTAATTAAGAAGTAGTCAGCATGAAAGGCCAGGGTTGATATTTATATCTGGTGAGGGCTAAGTCTAGACAAGGGAAACCAAATCAACATTAATCTTTGTCATGACTGAGTTAAAAGCCAAAGCCACCAGCCCCTGCAGATTCGTTCACACATTTCATTGATGTAACAACACTGCATAATCTTTCCTGCCTAAAGGTAATCTATTGACACAGACGCCACACTGTCATTAAGATTTGTACCACGACTTGTGTTTTCCTTGGTTCTTAAGGTAAAAGTTGTTGGGAACATTAAATGAGAGATTTTCAAACTTTTTTTTTCCCTTTTCTTTCCCGCCCCATCCCATCCCACTCTGTACTATGATTCTTGAGAGCTGGCCCAAACCTACTAATTCCTAATGGTCTTAGGGAGATGATCTGGAATCTGCTTTTTTAGCAAGCACAATCTAATTGCTATGCCTAATAACGTTTTGGAACTAATAGTCTTGACAGGAGAAGTAATAATTAGAAACCTGAATACAACTGAACTATGCCACTTTCCGGTCATTTCAGAGGTATTTCCAGTCTGACCACTTTAAATGTGGCTACCCTACCCATAAAAACCTCCACTATGACCTTCAGTTCCTCATTTTTTTTTTCTTAGTTTCCTGGTCCATGTGGCTCCACACTTAGGCTCCTCTTTGGGCGTTGGGAAAGTCATGATGCATTTTGCACAGAAAACAGAAAAACAATATCATGTCAACTTATTCCTGATGACCTAATAAGAAGAACTTGATGCCCTTTTCCTTCCTAGGTGAACAGTCTGATCTGTTTTTCATCCTTCAAGGTCATATACCATGACATAGTAAGAAACACACTGAGATCACAAAGAGTGGATAAGTCCTTTCCTGTCCAATCTCCACAATAAAAGGAAAAATTATATTGACTCACTCATGTATTCCTTTATTTGTTCAGTATGTATTTCCTGAATAGCCTTAATATGCCCAGCACTGTACTATGCCCTGAGGATATAGCAGTAAAGAAAACAGGCTTAGGACTTGTCATGGTATTTATACTCTAGCAAACATTAAAGCAATTACATACTTAATTGCCTAACTAAACTGGTGAATACTAAGCAGAGTGAATATGGAGTTGTACCAGGGTAGACAGCAGTGGGTCCAGTCAAGTTTGGAAGAGACAGGAAAGTCTCGCTGATTTGATAATATTTATGGGAACAATAAGTAGAGGTCAGGAATTGACAACTTGACAAGGATGTGAGATGTGGATGAGGGCAGGAATTGACAACTTGACAAGGATGTGAGATGTGGATGGACATAGGGTCAGGCTAATGCTGAGGTATTTTCCTGCATCGGAAGTAGCATGTGCAAAGACCCAGAGATGCAGAGGAGCTTGGCCTAGCAGCTTGAACACCAGGGAAAATTGCCAAGAAAGAGGGCTAAAAGGTTAGATCATGCCTAAACTGAACAAAATTAAATATATTCTTATTCTAAGAACCTGTGAAGCCCCAGCATCAGGGGAGTTGGGGGATTCAACATGCATCTTGACGTAGTACTTGGGTCTAGAAAGTGAAGGGGAGAGGGATAAAATCTGCAACAGTGAGAGCTGTCAAAAGGCAATTACAAGTAAAAAAAAAAACAATGACAAATACGATGTGGACACTGGCAGCACAGATGGAGAGAAGTTGGCAGCTTGAGGACGGACAAGAATTCAGTGACTGATGGAAATGTGAGACGAAGAAGTGGTGTCAAGGATGATGATCAGAGACTGGACACGCTCATTGATTTTCACTTGGTCCATGGAAATCCTGATTCATGGTTATTCCTCTGGGGTAGAGGAGAATCAAATGACACAAAGTGAATACTTTCCAAATGAAATATGCTCTCCCCATGCTTAGGGTCTTTAACTGTAATGTGAAGAAAATAAGATACTTACTGTGGGGGGGTTTTGAGAAGATTAAATGAGTGATTACATCAGCTACAGGTGCTCATATTATTATTAGCTCATTCTGCAGTAACTTATGTGTTAGAAGTAGCACGCAGTTATACCTAACTTTGACTCTTAGAACTGACTCTCAGCTACTGTTTAGTATTCAGCCTTTACATCATTTTTGCTCCATGTTTGGTTTGCATTTTCCTTTCCAAATAGGAAATATTTCAAGCATTCAATATATGAAAAAACAATTTAACAAATACCCCTTTCACATATCCCCAGATTTAACAAGTCTTTATCTTGCTCTCCCTATTAAAAAAAAAAAAGTGGTATAAGATATAAAACACTCCCCATTATTTCCATAGCCAGAAGTAACCATTATTATGAAATTGGTGTGTGTCTCTCTCCTATAGATGGTTTTCTTATGCTTTCCCCACATATATAAATGTCCTAATAATGTATAGTATTGTTTTGTATGCCTAATACTTTCATATAAATGGTATCGTACAGTGAACTTATTCCAAGAATGAAAAAATGGCTCTAATACGTGAACATCTATTACTAGACTCTATTATCTAAACAGACTAATGAAAAAAATAACACATGAATATTTGTTAAACACATTTGAGAGAAACTCAACACACATTCTTGATAAAAAACACTCTTCAACTTGTCGATGTATCAATTAGGGCCAGGTTTCTTGACTCGCATGCTGTTGACATTTTCAGAAGGATAATTCTTGTTCTGTTTTGTTTTTATTTCCAGAGAGATTTTTGCTATAGGGTTCATGCACTTGCCAGAGAGACAGAGAGATACAGCAAGACAGGAAGGGAGAAATCACACCACAATCTCCTCTACTCCATTCTACTTCTGGGGTCTTGGGCATAGATGGACATGTGCCCAGTGTAAATTTCAAGCTACCATGTCCAGGACTCAAACCATGTGGTGATGTGGGAGTCCAATGATGTAACCACTCCATTCTCTGCTGGTCCCAGGGCAGGATAATTCTTTGCTATGGGGGCATGCCCTGTGTATTGTTGGATGGTTAGCCAGTAGCATCCTCTTATTCATGACAATTAAAACGTCTTTAGAAATCACCAAACTATCCCTAGGGACAAACTGTCCTTGATTGAAAACCACTGTATTAGCCAAGTTTTTTATTCATAATACATGTCAGTTTTCTCTCTTATAAAATGGAGAAAATAATAGGGGCAAGCTAGAGGAAATCTGTAAAATGAAATGATATAATGTACTTGTGATATCTGCCGGCACTCACCCAGTGAGCCCTCAATAAACACACCTATTTGATGGAGAGTATGGTCATGGTATGGACAGTAAAGATGGTGAGGATGCTGACATCAATGTTAATGAGAGTAGGATAAATTGTTTAAAAACTTATGAACATGGCTTGTTTTTCAGGATTCCCTTCTCTTTCTTGGTCTGTCTTTATTCATCATCAAGTCATTCTGCTTCTGCTGTCAATTCCTTCAGAGCAGGTGACACAGACCACAATGGAGACCATGACATAAACCATGAGGAGTTAATTTCTAACTCCAGAAAATGGGACATCTCTTGAGCACTGAAAATTGATTTCAGGGAGGATGTACTAAGTTAGAGAAAACATTTCTGCCCTGGCTTGGAATAGATTCCTGGGATGAGAGGAAAAGAATAGCTAGGGGTCTTTCTAGGAGGATTATTGGTCAAAGAGATCTAAGATAGGAGGACCAGATGTAGAGAGGACATGCCAAGGGCAGATGAGGTCACCTACAAGGGCTTGGTTCCCATCTTCATTGAAGGTATCTATCAAGGGTCCACTGTCTATTCTCACACCCTTAGGAACCAGGCAGGCTCCAACACACACCATATAATCTGTTTTATAATTTTTTAAAATAATTATAATTTAATTTATTATTATTATTATTACTATTATTATTTAATTTGACCAGAGAAAGAGAAAGGGAAAGTGAGGAAGCAAGCTACCGTCATCCAGGACTTGAGCCACAGTGGACCATGTGGGAATCCAGAGCCTTAACCATCACGCCACCTGTTAACCCCCCCTCCCCCATAATCTGTTAAAGGGAGTGATATAGGAAGTTTACACTGGAGCCTCCAATAGCAAATCTTTCACTCTGTGTAGAATAAGAACTCCCTTTCCACACATAGCACACTGCAGCCTCACTGTTGCTGGCTGTCTAGTAGAGTGGCATTGTTTCTATTGTGTCTTGTGTATTGTGTCTTGTGACTTGTGACCTGTGGGAATGCCCTTCTTTGACATCTAGTTGGCCCATGATATTCTGGGGAAAGATGGTGTGAGAAAAGGGAAACTCGATATGCTCCTATACTCTAGCTTTAGATGGGTAGAATGAAACTAAGACCTCCTTGTTGCATTACAATTTTGTAGTTGTTGCTTTTCTCTATTATTACTAATATTTGATGCTGGACAAGTAATGCCACTTGCCTGAGTCTCAATTTCCTGTATTATACACGAGCCCAAAAACCACTCAGCTCTAAAATTTTATGATTTTTCTCTCTCTCTATCCACAGATGAACTGCTCTTCATAAATATGTAGTAACTGCTTGAGAAATATTCAGATGTCATCAGTGTTAAGTCACGAAAGATTGAGATGTAAAAAATAAAATAAAAATGAAAAGTTGGGCTACTTTAACAGACAGCATGAATTGACTGAACTTGCTTATAAAATGCCAAATTAATGGCAGTTTTACTCAGTTTTTATTCACTTCTTTTACTTTCATCTGCTATGATTTTTAAATAGGGCCTGCACCTTGAGGCCAGAACATTCGGGGATTAAAACAGATCATCTAGAATTTTACAATCAACAGTGAAACAACAGAAATGACAAAATGAGTGATTTTTAGGTAATGGCGATTGTATTATCCCCATTTTAAAAGAAAGACACTGAAGCTTCAAAAGATTAAATAATTTTCCTACATAATTATTAAGTGGCGGAGCTAGAGATAAAGACAAGGCATATCAGATTTCAAGAGTTCAGAGAACACGTGAGTACAGATTCTATACATTTTATTCCATTTTTCATTTCTATTCACACTGCTTCACTAAAGGGGAGATTTAGGTGAATATCAAGGTATTCTTTTTCTCACTCACCCAATCATTTTATTTCAACCCCTTCATTTAGAAAACCCATCACCACTGACAAGTCTGTGTTGAACCTAACATTTCATTCATTAGAGAAAACACCTGGGCAAAACAAAAGTATGAAACTCTCCAAGAAGTTAATACTTAGACTGTTGAGACTGAGTTACTGATTCTCCTTAAAAATCTTCTCAGGGTAAAGCCAAATTCAAAGGGACTATATTAAAAAATGAGTCATTCATCTTTCAGAACTAATTTTAAATGGTTAGAAAATGAGAAAGTCTGTGCAAATATGCTATGGGTTATTAAATCTTGGTTTGGACTACACTGCAAATGGGTGTGGGTAAATATCAGCCACAGAATTATAATTACTCAACTCCGACGAGCTCCCATATTGCTGAAGTGCCACTAAGAGTGGATTTCCGACTTGAAATGTTGTGTAACCAGACTGCTTCTACCTTTTCTTTGCATTGCAGTAAGCCCAGCAACTAAGAAGGAAAAAGATCTAGGGCTGACCTTGTAGCCTAGTGGTTAAAGGAGCCAAATCCCACATGACTGACAGTGGTTCAAGTCTCAGCCTCAGCGGCTGAAAAACACACCAGACCTATTTGTGTGCATGACCCCAAATTCTGACGGAATTGAGAAATGGAGGAAAAGAGATTGCAGCATGACCATGCCACACTGGGGGTGCTTACTCCTTCTCTCTCCCTCTCTCTCTCCTTTTGTTTCTCACGAATGCATGCATACTCAGGCAACTAAAAACAAATGAGAAAAAGATCCAAGTGTTTGAATATATAAATATTTTAACATTGGTATGACAAACAATACTATTAACATAGTTCACAGACAAAGGACAAAGTAAGGGGAAAAGATGAACGTAGGTGACATATGGAAGGTTAACATTTACTAATATAATATTTAGAGTCTCGTCAGAAGAAAAACGATCTAGTTGAAAAATAGACAAAGGACATAATAACATAATTGACAAAAGATAGAGTGACCAACAATCCTGTGAAAAGATTCTTCAAATAGTTTTCAATTCACAAAATGCAAATTCAAATAGATGTGTAATTTGTTTTGTCTTTCAGACCAGCAAGGACTAAAAATATTTAAGACCCACTACTGTTGAGAGTTTAGGGAAACACTCTCAAATAGTGCTGGTGGAGGGTAATTTGTTATTTATAATATTTTAAATGAGCCTACCTTCTAATTAATCACTATGACTTCCGGAAGTTTTCTTTATAGAAACATTAACTATCTGGTTAAAATACATACATATGTTGATAAACATTTATTGCATTAAACATTTGAAAAAAATAATAAATGGCCATTATTGGAGGATTGGTTGTAAGAGGTCTAGTTAATTTTTAAATAAAATAGTGCATAGCTATCAAATAATGAGGTAGCGGTAGATAGACTAGTATGGAAAGTTGTCTCGATATATCAGTGGACAACAGAAATTGCAGAACACTATCACATCTATTAATAATAAAAATAATTATTACAAAAATAATTATTGCAAATGTATAGAAAAATGCTGAAAAGAATATAAATTAATCTGCTACTGATTCTTATCTTTTAGCAATGTGACTAAAGGGAAATTTCATGGTGCAGAGTAACCATTTCTGTACTCCTTGAACACTATATACATCATTGTTTCTTCCAAATAAAGATGGCTAGAAAATATTGTTAAAGGCTTGCTAATTGAATCATTTCACTTTGAATGTCTTTCAGCATATGCTGGAGCAAGTGAACCTATCCTAGGTGTATATTCTAGAAATGCTTTTTCTATATCTTATGATAGCATCTCAGAATTTCTACATTTGCTGGAATTTGGCAGTCACCTGTTTGAAGTGCAATAATTAAATCAGCTTTAACAGAATGTCTTTTTTTTTTTTTTTTTTGGTCAATTTGCCAGAGGACATGTGCACTCATGGGAGAAGGAGGTGCCAGGGGGTGGAGAGAGAAAGAGAGAGAAAGTGAGAAAGTACCCCCCTTGTAGAAGGTTCATGCATGGTCTGTTTCTCTCCATTCGTCCCTCTTTTCAAAACTTTGAGCATGTGCACACATGTGCCCAGGATATTTCTCAAGTCATTAGTCTTGGATTCAAACACTGTGGTCAGCTATGTGGGATCCAGCAGCCTTAACCACCATTGGGCTGGCCCTAGAACATTTTTAAAAATAAGATAGAGGAACACATTATTAGGAAAGATTAAGTTTGCATTAATATTCTATGTCACTTAATTTGTTCTAGGCATAAGCTTACTCATAAGTGATATTTCCCCATAAGAAAATGGCAGTAACAATTGCTAACTTATTTCCTAGGACAGCTGTACAAAACAAATGAGTCAATGCAGGTACAGACGATTGTAAACTTAAGAACACTCAACAGGTATAAGAGTTTCTGTGACTTTAAACAACTTTCAAATAATATTACATCAGTATTTCTTCCGAAGGTAATTTATTTACCTTAGTATTTTCTGTGTGACTCCATATCTAAATTGTATCTGCAAACAGTTTTGTGATCTCTAGATTTGCAACAAATCATGCACCAATCATCAGCCAATCTTGTGAAACCATAAGCTAATCAGAGGAAAAGTGGGGCCAGAGAAATTTCAAGGCCTAGAAATCATACTTAAAAAAACAAGAATGATATGGTGAATATTGGCCATGACATAATCGCCTACATGGTGCTGCTACTAGCATTTTAGTAGGAGCTGTTACCAACATTAGACTCCTCTTCCAGCTCCTGTAAGAGACTATGATTATTCCAATGAATCATGTGAAAGCAGATTAGAAGAGTAGAACTTTGCTGCCATACAGACACAGCTGACTAGACATATGACAAAGAGCACGTAATTCACGGCAAGACGAACACTAACCTAGCATTTACTTCTAAATCTTCTCCCTTATTTTTCCCTTGCAGAGATTATAAAAACTAAACACTCACTTTCTTAGTCTTCCTTGCAGCAAGGGATGGCCAGAGGACATTAAGCTTTCCAACAGATTACAGAAGAGGTCTATAGAGTCTATGCTATTTCCTTTTCTTTTTTTTTTTTTTTTTTTTGAGTTTTTTCTTTTTCTTTTTTCTTTTTTTTTTTTTTTGCTATAGGGTACATGCACCCTCAAGGGGGATGGCCACACTGCATTCCATTCTCCATTCTCCTTTCAGGATCTTGGGCATGCGTACACACATGCCTGGCATGAGTTTTAAGACATTGGTTCCAGCACTCGAGCCATGGTCGACTGCATGAGAGTTTTAAATAAAATAGTGCATAGCTATCAAATAATGAGGTAGCGGTAGATAGACTAGTATGGAAAGTTGTCTCGATATATCAGTGGACAACAGAAATTGCAGAACACTATCACATCTATTAATAATAAAAATAATTATTACAAAAATAATTATTGCAAATGTATAGAAAAATGCTGAAAAGAATATAAATTAATCTGCTACTGATTCTTATCTTTTAGCAATGTGACTAAAGGGAAATTTCATGGTGCAGAGTAACCATTTCTGTACTCCTTGAACACTATATACATCATTGTTTCTTCCAAATAAAGATGGCTAGAAAATATTGTTAAAGGCTTGCTAATTGAATCATTTCACTTTGAATGTCTTTCAGCATATGCTGGAGCAAGTGAACCTATCCTAGGTGTATATTCTAGAAATGCTTTTTCTATATCTTATGATAGCATCTCAGAATTTCTACATTTGCTGGAATTTGGCAGTCACCTGTTTGAAGTGCAATAATTAAATCAGCTTTAACAGAATGTCTTTTTTTTTTTTTTTTTTGGTCAATTTGCCAGAGGACATGTGCACTCATGGGAGAAGGAGGTGCCAGGGGGTGGAGAGAGAAAGAGAGAGAAAGTGAGAAAGTACCCCCCTTGTAGAAGGTTCATGCATGGTCTGTTTCTCTCCATTCGTCCCTCTTTTCAAAACTTTGAGCATGTGCACACATGTGCCCAGGATATTTCTCAAGTCATTAGTCTTGGATTCAAACACTGTGGTCAGCTATGTGGGATCCAGCAGCCTTAACCACCATTGGGCTGGCCCTAGAACATTTTTAAAAATAAGATAGAGGAACACATTATTAGGAAAGATTAAGTTTGCATTAATATTCTATGTCACTTAATTTGTTCTAGGCATAAGCTTACTCATAAGTGATATTTCCCCATAAGAAAATGGCAGTAACAATTGCTAACTTATTTCCTAGGACAGCTGTACAAAACAAATGAGTCAATGCAGGTACAGACGATTGTAAACTTAAGAACACTCAACAGGTATAAGAGTTTCTGTGACTTTAAACAACTTTCAAATAATATTACATCAGTATTTCTTCCGAAGGTAATTTATTTACCTTAGTATTTTCTGTGTGACTCCATATCTAAATTGTATCTGCAAACAGTTTTGTGATCTCTAGATTTGCAACAAATCATGCACCAATCATCAGCCAATCTTGTGAAACCATAAGCTAATCAGAGGAAAAGTGGGGCCAGAGAAATTTCCAGGCCTAGAAATCATACTTAAAAAAACAAGAATGATATGGTGAATATTGGCCATGACATAATCGCCTACATGGTGCTGCTACTAGCATTTTAGTAGGAGCTGTTACCAACATTAGACTCCTCTTCCAGCTCCTGTAAGAGACTATGATTATTCCAATGAATCATGTGAAAGCAGATTAGAAGAGTAGAACTTTGCTGCCATACAGACACAGCTGACTAGACATATGACAAAGAGCACGTAATTCACGGCAAGACGAACACTAACCTAGCATTTACTTCTAAATCTTCTCCCTTATTTTTCCCTTGCAGAGATTATAAAAACTAAACACTCACTTTCTTAGTCTTCCTTGCAGCAAGGGATGGCCAGAGGACATTAAGCTTTCCAACAGATTACAGAAGAGGTCTATAGAGTCTATGCTATTTCCTTTTCTTTTTTTTTTTTTTTTTTTTTGTTTTTTTTTTTTTAGGGTACATGCACCCTCAAGGGGGATGGCCACACTGCATTCCATTCTCCATTCTCCTTTCAGGATCTTGGGCATGCGTACACACATGCCTGGCATGAGTTTTAAGACATTGGGTCCAGCACTCGAGCCATGGTCGACTGCATGAGAGTAACCATTATGCCATCTGCTTGCCCCCCTCTACTCTATTTTCTAATAAAAGACACAGATGAACTAGGCATATCTCCTTGCTAGCTTCTGCCTGGAATCCAGATGTGCTTCCAGGATCCGTGAAAGCCACCCTACAAAGATAAGGACGACACTGATATCCTTGAACAGCCTAACCAGAACTAGGAATTGTCTCTTTGCAGAGTTCGTTTAAAGTTAAGATGATAAACTCGTTTGGCTAGGTCACTGTTAGATGGATGATCTGTTACTTGCTGATAAAAAAAATCATGCCTAATACATTACTTAGCCTCTGTAAGCACTGGTTTACACATCTGTGAAATGGAGTTAGTATCTATCTTATGGTGACTACATACAGAGATGTAACAGATGATATGCAATGTAGATGCATATACACATTTTATGTGTGTGTGTGTGTATGTATGTATATATATATATGTATATGTATAATATATATGTATAATCTATGATATAGTGCTATCATTCAAATCACTACTCAAATGACAGTGTTTAGAGCAGTACTATCTGACAACTATATAATTAGCACCCATCCCCCATTTCTACAGGTTTTATTTTATTTTTTTAAGGTGTTTGCCATTGGGCACATACTCTCACCAAAAAGAGAGAGAGAGAAAGTGAGAAACCACCCCTCAGAGGAAATGGCCACACCAAAATCCCTTCTTCTCCATTCTCCTCCTGGGATTTTGGGGGACACATGCTCACACACCTCCAACATGATTTTCAAGCCTCTAGGTCTGAAACTCGAACTGCAGATGATCATGTGGGAGTCCAACATCTTCATCATGCCACCTGTTGGCCCCATACCAGCTTTATTTTCCTGCACACCAATTTGTATTAAGAATAAAATATCAGATCAGTTATTTGTCTATTTGTTGTCTGGAACTTAGCTGAAATGAATCATTTACTAGGCCAGACCCTTGTGATTATTATTATAATTCTAGTACTTTGAATAATGTTTAGCATAGAATTCACATTCCATAAATATTTATCAACCAATGAATGAACAAGTTAAAGTATGTAAAATGTTTCGCATATCAATGCCCTAATAAATACCAGCACTTGTCACTGTTGTCATAAACTAGAGAGTGATGGTTACTGTGCGGACAGCACCCACCAGTAGAGACAGAGCTTGAGAGCCAGAGGAGAAACCTGCTTATGCTGACAGAGGGGGAGTGAGGGGAGGCTCTTTGTTGTGGACCACGTATTGCCTGGTGAGGGAGATCTCTCACGCTCAGATGCCTCTAGATTGAGACTGGCTCTCCTTGACTGTTTTGAAGCTCTGACTTGGAAGGGCATAATGCCTATGATACTATCAATCTAACCTGTCTGAGCTGTGCGTGTGTGTGTGTCCTGTTAACTAAAAGACTTACAAAGACAATGAACAAAACTTTCATTTTTCAAAAGAAAGAATCACTTGTCAAAACGGAAAAAGTATAGCATCTTTGAGATTCTCCAATTCAGCTTCCTCTTTTATGGAACAAAGAGCAGACCTGATGAAGTTACCTTGACCAATGTCCCAAGGAAAGTGAATGATAGTGTTTATAGTATAATATTTTCTAAACGATATAATATTGATGACCCACAAGTGACAGGGGCCACGCTAGGCATTTACTCTGCACTAGCTCGTTTTATTCTCATGACGACTCCAACATGCAGGCTATGGTTAACTCGGCTTGAAAGAAGCTTAGAGACAGTGAATGACTATAGATCTCAAAGCCACTTATGTCAAAGGCACAGAGTTCAAACCCAGACTGTTCTTGTTTCAAATATCATCCTCATACTCCTTTTATTTTATCCTCCCACCACACATCCTCTTCCCAACGTGTTAATGCAATTCAGACTCAATGTCTCTTGGCCACTCTTGAACACACATTCATTTTCACTTTTATGGGAGATGATCCAAAAGTTGATTACCATGAACTCTTTTATGTATTTATTTTTTAATTTTCACAGTTCTCTCACATTGTGAAGTGTGCATGTTCAGCTCTGCAGGATTTCTTACAGGAAAACAAACACTTATAAATCACCATAATGTTTTAATTCTAATCTAACACATTTGCCAACATAGCCCCAGAGACCAGAACTCACATGTGCTTGCAAATTTGTATCAGTGAGGGCTGTCCCCATTTGCCAGCTTTAGTCTATCATTAGGATGTCAGTTAACAGATTCCTGTAAGATAGTGTTGCAACACAAACTAGGTATGTACTCTAGATATCTAGCACACACATGTACAGAGACATATGCTCATGGCCACAACTTATCAGTAAAAGCAAAATAATGGGTCTTTAAAGTCCATCAATACAGTAAGTAAATTGTGATATGTCCATATCATAGAATAAACATAAGCCGTTAAAAAGAATGGGCTTGGGACCAGCAGTTAGCATAATGGCTATGTTGTTGGACTCCCACGTAGTTGACTGTAGCTCACGTCCCGGACCCGGTGGCTTAAACTCATGCCGGGCGCATGTGTGTGTGTGCCCAAGATCCTGAGAGGAGAATGGAGGAGAAGGGATAGCGGCATGGCCAACCCCCCTGGGGGTGATTTCTCGCTTTCTGTCTCTCTGCCTTTCTGGCCAGCGCACGTGCCCTATAGCAAAAAACCTCTGCAAAAAAAAAAAAAAAGAATGGGCTTGACCTAGACCTATATGTATTAACATGGCTAGATCTACAAAACAAAATGTTAATTGTGGGGGAAGGGGAAGCTACAAGAAAAATAAAATGTGACCACATTTACTTAAAATAATCACAAAACAATGCTATATTTTGTTCTATGCACCAGTTCATACAGTTTACTCATGCATAAACATCTGGAAGAGACATGCACATTTAACTAGCATTAGTAGGAAAGGAAATAAGTTGGAAGATGTAGATGCTAGTGCCAAATTTTTCTGTTCTTGATTATGGAAGTTCTACAAAAAGAATGTACTCATATATACTTACATAGTCAAAAAAAATCATCAAAACCTTAAGTATTTCAAAAATAAGAGTCCCAAAGCACCCATGGGCTGACTGCAACTTGAGATAATCCCCCACCTAATTCCAAGTTCTGTTTTATGAACAATGTCTCAAGGACAATTGATAGGCAGTTATTATTCAGTAATCTTGACGATTTGTTTTTAAATTAGACAGTCCCCTCCAAATGCATATTTACATCAATTTGTTCAACTCTGAGAAAATGATGATCCCTTTAATGCCTGTTTAACTTAAAAATGACCACCACCTCCTGCCAGCCACCCTGAAATATTAACACAGTTTATCAGTTTATGAACAGTCCTGGGGGTAGGGAGAGATCAAGAAACCAAACTACCTTTCTTCTTGAAAGGGAAACAACAGTACTCCTTAAGGACAGTAAAATATATTGAAGGAAGACAACCAGACATAAAAACCACTTCTGGGACCAGCAGATGGTGTAATGGTTATGTCACTGGACTCCTACGTAGTCAACCAAAGTTGGAGTCCCCAGACGCAGCAGTTTAAAAGTCATGCTGGGTTCATGTGCGTGCATGCCCAAGATCCTGAGAGAAAAATGGAGAAGGGATTGCGGCATGGCCATCCCCCTGGGGAGTGATTTCTCGCTTTCTGTCTCTCTCTCTCTCTCTCTCTCTCTCTCTCTGGTGAGCGCTGTCACCCTATAGCAAAAATCTCTCTAAACACAACAAAACAAACCACTTCCAACAATATTTAAATACAAGAAAGAAAAAAGGTGTCTCAGAGCTTTCCTCCTTAAAGCATTTCTGTGGCTCATAGTTCAGGAAGCTCCACACCATCTCCACCAAATTAAGAGGAAATGGGTTGAGGTGATCCAGGCAGTGAAAGTAAATTGTCCATTCACTCCTGGCTCCCCCTGAAGTCATTACTGAGCGTATTCCACAGGACAATAAATAACCCTGATTGGGTGTGTGGTTAGGCACACTAAAGAAACTCGGAGTGCCTTTAAAGAGTACTGCGCTGAGAGAGGAGGATTACAAAGTGAGGCATTTCTTCTCCACCATTTAAATGTGGTGGCTTGGGAGAGAGGAAGCATACTTGAAATGGATAGGAGTAATTTTCCATCATTATGGAAACCTTAAACAACCCCTGACTGCTTATACCCTCATTTCCTAGCATCCTAGTAAATTGCAGTTATTTGTTCCAAACAAACAGTAAGGCCCATGCGATAATGGAGCAATTTAAGGCTGGAAGAATACGACACCTGTAATTCAATTTCATGGCAGCTGGTTTCACAACATGCCCTTCTACCTCCGTTTATGACATGGGAACCTTCCCTTCAAGTGTGACAACTCTCCTCTCGCTAAGCCGAGGGGCTCAAGATGATAAGTGGCCCTTAAATGGGCAGAGACACTCATCCCAGGCAAGGTGTATCTCAGCCATGGTTCCCAAGGCAGCTCACCCCCACTAGGTGCTTCGGTGAGCAGGGAAATATTAAACCCTGCCAACTCTAAAGGTGAAGCAGTGGAGGAGACAGAACTGCTCTAGGGGAAAAATGTCTGTGGATTATAACAGGCAATCTCCAATATTTAAGACAATGAAGAAGGAGCCTCTGTGTGTGTGTGTGCATGCTTGTGTGTATGAAAACCTAAACTGGCCTCTGTAAAATAATTGAAAATATAAAACAATATTGCTAATAGCAACAGCTGCTTAGAATCTGATGGGTGGAATGGAACCATATGAAGTTCATTAACATTCAGTTACTGTCTGCTATCGGATGCAAGGCAGTATTAATATTAATATTAGGCAACCCCAAGTACTTATCCCTGTGCTAACCAACTTCAGTGAATTTTCACAACTCCAAGAATTTAAAATCATCACTGTCACTTCCGTTTGAGAGAAAGGAGGCTTAGAAAGGTTACATAACTAACCCAAGGTCACACAGCTGGTAAGAGGTCGAGCTGGCGATGAAAGCACTAGCAGCATGATCCAGAGCTCATGCATACCAGCCTCCTGCAAACTATTGATATGTTTCAAAAAATGTTGCCAAAATGCTGTCGTGAAAACAATTTGACTTTTTCCTAGCATTTATGAAGTGGTATCACACACGTGGTCTTAACAATTTCTTGTATCCTTCTGGTTATTAAGAAAGGGTATTATCCTCATTTCATAGATGAGGTCACTGTGACTCAGATAAGCCAAGGGACCTTCCCAACAGTTCACAACTGTTACAGAAAAGAGAGAATTTTCTAACTCTTAAAGGAAAATATAGAATTTGATATCAAACTTTATTTCCTCTACAGCAATGAGATTGGAATATGTGTCAACATATAGGATGCCAAAGTCAGATTGGTGTGCTCTCATGTTGACTGGGTGGGCATTGGTTAAAAGGATGGTACTTCTATTAAATTTGACAAGAATTTACAGGACTTCCAGATATTTCTCTTGGCATCACAACAATCCTAAAAGTCTGTGTTTTAAGGGAATAGATGCTGTTTAAACAGAGTTCTCTGATTTGCAAATATTGATGAACATTTAAAAAATAGTTTAATTCAAAAGAGCAAATCTGTCATTTTTGCAAAGACAGCAGCAGGCAGAGAAACTCCCTTTTCCTCAAGTCTTCCTGCCAATATCATTACAATTAGCTATAAGATGTAGCAGTAAAGATAACTGAAGTTAGATATAAAGAACTTCCCTATGTTGATGGTTACAATTATGCAGCATTAGCCACAGCAGCCACAGACAGGATCTGAACTATGGTAGGCATAAAAGACAATCTCAGTTTCTGGCAGAGGAGCTCTCTCTTCAACTGGGATGGGTCCAGGACCAGGAACCAAGTACCCCTGATACTGATAAAGTGGGCTGAGGGCACGGGTGTATCAGAGGAGAGTGCTTTGAAGGATGGTTAATGGTGGCATTACATACTAGGGTGTCCACTTAGTTGAAGTGAAGGATTCTGAAGCAAGGTCTAACTTCAAGTCTGCAGAAATTGGGGAGAGTGTTGAGGGTCACCAAATCCCCAGCTTCTGTATAAAAGGGAACAGATGCACTAAATAGACTGTTAATGCTGTGAAAGTAGATAAGGAGGTCTCTGGCCCCATTCCCTGAAAGTTGTCCTCCATAGTTTTCACTCTCTTTGCTCTCAGGCAGCCTTGAGTAATACCAGAACATATTTGTCTGGCCAGGAAGGTCTACTTCAATGCCCCTGGGTTGGGTATCCTGGCAGCCAGGAATAATGCTAAGTCTACATTGGCATTCACTTATACAAGTTGCTGGAGTAAATTGAGAATATATGCAGGGGTTGAATGACCTTTACGTGGTAGAGCTGGACAAACAAACCAGCTGCTGGACCCACTAGCCATGATGCAACTGTTGTGCTGACACAATGCAGGGAATTGCCTGGGCTTTAGAGTCACAGTTTAGGCATTTATATCTGTCATTTCAGCTCTGCTATAGATTACCTGCATATTCATAGTCCCCTTCTTAGAAGCCTAGCACCCTCATCTATACATTGAGGAAACTTCCTAGAGTGTTTTTCTATATTAGCAAATTGGCGTATAAGAGTATAGTGTAGCACAATATTGAGTGTAGTCAGAGAAAAAGAGCATACTAGAGTATCTTAGTAAATCCACATTCATGACTGAGCACAATTGCCCAACATAGATATCTCAAAGAGTGTGTTTTTCCTTTTCTTTTCCCTTTCTACCTTTGTGGGAGAAAATAAGATGAAGCATGCTTGACTCAGAAGTGCACACCCAACTGTCTTACGGGGAAAACTACCCTGGTCGTAAGATCATTGAAAAGCAAAACTGAATTAGAACGTGTATAGGTCATACTCTCTAGCTATGATACTAAGTAACTAAAAGAAAATAGCATTGATTTTTACAAACATCTTCATAAACATCTTTCATGGAAATTGGGTCAGGCACAATAAACATTGTGGAGGTAAGAAATAGGAACAAGGCCAGCTGGTGGCATGGTGGTTAAGAAAGCTGGATTCCACATAGCTGAATGCACAGTTCAACTCCTGGGCCCAGTGGCTTGAAAATCATGCTGGGCATGTGTGCATGCATCCCAAAAATCCTGAGAGAAGAATGGAGGACAGAAGAGATTGCCAGTCCCCCAAGGGATTTCTCATATCTGAGCACCCACATTCTATGGCAAACATTAAAAGAAAACAAATATGAACACAAACTGCATGTCTGTGATTACATACAGCAAAGCAACAACTTTTGGTGCTTACATTTCAGGTAATCTTTATTTTCCTGAATCTTTTGGAAGGGGAGGGACTCATTTTATTTAATGCCAAGAAGATGAATTATTTGTGAAAAAGTAAAATGCTAAACTTGTATTTTTGTTTGTTTGTTTGTTTTATACCAAAGCATTTAGTGAGTATATCATCGCAATAACAAAGAGAATAAAGAAGACTCAGGGTTTTTTCTGAGTAATGGATTTTATTAGTCGTGTGTGTGTGTGTGTGTGTGTATTTATTCATTCATTCATTCATTTATTTGAATGAGGCACTCTAAGTCTCAGTTTTTTATCTTTAGAATGGGAATATAAGAATGATTTTTTTCTCATGAGCTGGTTGTGAGGATTAAATAAGCCAATCCATAAAATACAATTGGAACAATGACCAGTGTGGACTGATTGCTCAAGACATATCATTATCATCACCACTATTATTATTCTAAATCAATTTATGAACCAGTAAGAACAACTTTCAAATTAAACATAAAAACTCAGGGAGAGACCAGCAGTTAGTATAATGACTATGTCACTGGATTCCCATGTAGTAAACCGCGGTTCAAGTCCCAGACCCGGCGGCTTCACACAGGGCGCATGTGCATGCGTGCCCAAGATCCCGAGAAGAGAATGGAGGAGAAGGGATTGCAGCGTGGCCATCCCCCCTGGGGGGTGATTTCTCACTTTCTATCTCTCTGTCTTTCAGGCGAGCGCACGTGCCCTATAGTGGATAAACAAAACAAAACAAAACAAAACACAAAAAGAAAACTCAGGGAGACTCACACATGGTCTAGAGAGTTTAGTGACTTTTGACTCATATTAATCCCACAGTTATAACTGGATAGTGCTTCAGGATAATACCAAATAATTTATTTAATAAAATTATAAACTATAAATTTCAAAACTTGATGAGCAGATATAGGGTCCCAGATATATTCAGATATATTATCAGTGTTTGAAATATACTTTTTGTTGCTTTTTTTGTCAATTCAAGTCAAAAACCTTTGTTTTTTAATTTTTTTTTCCCTGAGAGAGATTTTTGCCATAGGGCGTATGCGCTCACTGGAGAGACAAAGAGACAGAGAAAAGAAATCACATCACCTTCCCTGGGGGGATGGCCATGCTGCAATCCCTTATCTTTGATTCTCTTCTGAGGATCTTGGGCATGCACACACATGTGCCCAGCGTGAGTTTTAAGTCCTCCAGTCCATGGGACTTAAACCATAGTTGACTACGTGGGAGTCCAGTGATGTACCCATTACACTATCTGCTGGTCCCTCAGAAACCTTGCTTATTGAACATGTATGATGAGCTGACTGATCAGCTGGCTTAGTGCAAGATATAAGTATATGCTTAGAAATAGCTTTGACAATGCTTAAGGTACCGTTACTAATCCCTGCAATAGCAGAAAACTTTTGTCCTTGAATATTATCATTGATTATTATAAATAATTCAAATTAGTTCAGAGCCAAGCTCAGGTGACTAAGCTTGGTAATAAAATTGAGGCCTGTTTTGAAAAAAGTCATATTTTCTTGTGTCTCAAAATAATACTGGAAGTAGGGACCAGCAGTTGGTATACCCCATGTAGTTGACTGTGTTTGAGTCCCAGACCTGGTGGCTTGAAACTCATGCCAGGCATCTGTGCATGCATGCCCAAGATCCCAAGAGGAGAATGGAGAAGAAGGGATTTGTGGCATGATCATCCCCTCAGGGGGATCATTTCTTGCTTTCTGTCTCTCTGCCTCTTTCTATCTCCCCAGCAAGTACACATGCCCTATACCAAAAATGTCTTCAATAAATAAATAAATAACATTTTAAAAAATAATAGTAATGAGAGTTCCGGACACCAGGCTGCCTGTGGCTGCAGGTCCTAACAGTCAGGACCCATAACTCATCCCCACCCCTACTCATCTCTGGACTTCTGGTTGGTTTCTTGGGACTTTAAGACAAACTTGCATCCCCCTACCCCACCTTGAGACCGGTTCAAGTCAATGAGCGGTTCTGGACACGAGGCCGCCTGCGGCTGATGGATCTAACAGTCAGAACCTGTCACTCATCCTCCACCCCTTCCCCACTTACCTTTGGATTCTCTGAATTTCAGTGTATTGAATAGAGTACAGCAGGATTTTTTTTCTTTGCTCTTGAGGTGTAGTTTATTCAGTCAATTGGAGGCTTACCACGCCTTAGAAACAGGGAGGACTTTGGGTCACCCAGGACCAGTGACAATAGTACATGGTACTGATGAGCAACAGGTAGGCAGACCGGAAGAGAAATCACCAATTTTCTAATCTTGCACACCTTTTAATACTCAGAGATACCTTGAATAAGTTAGGAAGGAACATATAGATCACCTGATGACTAGGAACAATCACAGAGGCTAAAGAAGTATGAGCAACCAACAAAAGGCCTCTCCCCGAAAGGGAATCATCAATCCTACATCATCCACAGTCAATACAATGAATGTAGTGGACATGTTGGATAAGGAATTCAGAACATTGGTAGTGACCAAACTAACTGAGATGGAAGAGAAAAGAGACAAGGAGCTCCAGAAGATGAGGAAGTCCTTTTATAATTTGAAAGAAGAAATAGATACCTTAGATGGAACTTCTAGGGTTGAAGAACATGATATAAGAAATCAAAACCTCCCCTAAAAGTATTAAAAGTAGGTTAGATGAGGGAGAAGATCAAATCTCTAATATAAAAGACAAAATATCTAACCTAGAAACAAGTAACAAGAAGATTGAGAAAACAACCAAGAAAAACGAGGATAATATACTAGGAATACTGGATACCATCAAGTGCCCCAACATCCGCATAAATGGTATCCCAGAAAAGGAAGAAAATAATAAGGGCATAGATAATTTATTCCATGAAATCCTGGAAGAAAACTTTCCAAATCTAGAAAGTCATTCAGATATCCAGACCCAAGAAATACATAGGACCCTGAGTAGAATCAACCCAAGAAGATCCCCTCCAAGGCACATTATAGCCAGACTGGCAAAAATAACAAAGACAAGATACTAAAGTTGGCAAGAGGGAAATATCAAGTTACTTACAAAGGTCATCCCATCAGGCTAACATTGAATCTCTCAGCAGAAACAGTGCAGGCAAGGAAAGAATGGGAACATACAGTCAAAGTGTTGAATGAAAAACAATTTCAACCAAGAATACTATACCCGGCAAGATTATCTTTCATATGGGAAAAAAAGATAAAATCATTCTTGGATAAACGAAATTTGAAGGAATTTACCAACTCCAGACCTGCTCTTCAAGAGGTTCTGAAGGGAGTGCTATACCAGGAAAACTAAAAAGTCAGACAAACAGTTATACGAGAACAAAAAGCAACCAAGAAAATGGATAGGGACAGGTACTGAAATATCGATAATTACATTGAATGTCAATGGATTAAATTCTCTAATTAAGAGACATAGACTGGCTGAATGGATAAAAAAACATAAACCCTCTATCTGTTGCCTACAAGAAACTCACCTTATGAATAAAGACATACATAGACTAAAAGTAAAGGGCTAGAAAAAAGATATTCCATGCAAATGGAACTCAAAAAAAGGGATGGAGTAGGGATATTGATTTCAGACAAAATAGATTTCAAGTCAAAGACTGTAAGAAGAGACAAAGAACGGCATTATATAATAGTAAATGGAGTAATCCGGCAAGAAGACATAACATTTATAAATATCTATGCACCCAAATCAGGTGCACCAAAATATGTGAAGGGAAGACTGATGGAGCTAAAAGGAGAGATAGGGAGAAACACTATAATTGTTGGTGATCTCAACAACCCATTATCTCCTTTAGACAGATCTTCTAGGCAGAAAATAAGTAGAGAGATACAGGACCTAAATGATACTATAAATTGAATGGGCTTGACAGATATCTATAGAACTTTCCACCCTACGTCCACAACATATACTTTTTTCTCACCTCGGCATGGAACATTTTCAAAGATTGACCATATATTAGGACAAATGGTCAATCAAGCCTTTACAGATTCAAAGGCATAGAAACTATATCCAGCATTTTCTCTGACCATGATGGAATTAAACTCAAGATTAATCTTAAGAAACACTGTCGAAAATACACAAACACATGGAAACTAAACAACCTACTTCTTTCTTTTTTTGTTTTTTAGAGGTTTTCGCAATGCGTGTGCTTGCCAGACAGACAGAGACAGAGAGACAGAAAGAGAGAAATCACCCCCCAGGGGGGATGGCCACGCCGCAATCCCCTCTTCTCCATTTGATAAATCAAATACATGATGAAACAGGCAATATTACAGTAGACATAGTAGAAATACAAAATATCATTAGAGGATACTATGAGCAACTATATGCCAACAAACAAGGTAACTTGGAGGAGATGGACAAATTCCTGGATGCATACAGTCTACCAAGATTGAATCAGGAGGTCAAAGAGAACCTGAATAGACCCATAACAAGCCAGGAGATTGAATCAGTAATAAATAACCTCCCAACAAACAAAAGCCCAGGTCCAGATGGCTTCACTTCTGAATTCTACAAAACTTTTAAGGAAGGGAACCAGCAGTTAGTGTAATGGCTATGTTGCTGGACTCCCACGTAATCGACCGCGGTTCGCGTCCCGGACCCGGTGGCTTAAAACTCACGCCGGGCGCAGGTACGTCCGTGCCCAAGATCACAAGAGGAGAATGGAGGAGAAGGGATTGCGGCATGGCCATCCCCCCTGGGGGGTGATTTCTTGCTTTC
>NW_006203646.1:5977979-6010236 GCF_000334495.1 Tupaia belangeri chinensis
ACTTTCTCCACTGCTCTTTAATATAGTACTGGAAGTCTTAGCTAATGCAATCAGAGAAGAGAACGATATAAAAGGCATTCAAATAGGCAAAGGAGAGTTGAAAATATCTTTATTTGCAGATGGCATGATGGTCTCCATGAAAAAACAAAAAACAAAAAGCTCCTTGAAGTAATAAATGAATACAGCAAGTCAGGATACAAAATTAATGTACAAAAATCTATAGCATTTTTATATATGAACAGCAAGTTGAATGAAGTAGAGCTGAAGAAAGAAATCCCTTTCACCATAATCATAAGATGCATAAGATACCTAGGGATAAACCTAACTAATGAAGTCAAAGACCTTTATAAAGAGAACTATGAAAATTTTTAAAAAGATATTGAAAGTGACATAAAAAAGTGGAAGGATATCCCATGTTCCTGGATTGGAAGAATTAACATGATCAAAATGGAAATTCTACCTAAATTAATCAACATGTTTAATGCAATTCCAATCAAAATACCAGATATATTTTTCACAAATCTAGAAAAGACAATCACAGAATTTGTCTGGAATCATAAAAGACCTCGTATTGCAAAAGCAATCCTGTGCAAGAAGAATGGAGTGGAAGGCGTATCATTCTCTGATCCCAAGATATACTATAAAGCTGTGATCATCAAAACAGCATGGTATTGGCACAAAAATAGACATGTGGACCAATGGAATAGAATAGAGACCCCAGAAATAACCCCCAACGCTTATAACCAACTGATCTTTGACAAAGGATATCAGTCAATCCTTTGGGAAAAGGAAAATGTCTTTAGTAAATGGTACTGGAAAAACTGGGTATCCACCTGCAAAAAGACAAAACTGTACCCCTATCTTTCACCATTAACAAAAATCAATTCAAAGTGGACCAAAGATCTGAACCTAAGACCTCAAACAATAAAACTACTGGTCAAAAATACTGAGGAAACTCTGGGAGACACTGGAGTAGGCAACCACTTCTTAAATAAGACCCTCAAATCACAGGCAATAATCCCTAAAATAGGCAAGTGGGACTATATCAGACTAAGAAGTTTCTGCACAGAAAAGGACACAGTAACAAGTGTGAATCAACAACCCTCAGAATGGGAAAATATTCTTGTTAAATATGCCTCAGACAAGGGACTGATACCAGAACACACAGGGAACTCAAGCACCTTATGTGAAAACAAAAAGATTAACCCAATTAAAAGATGGGAAAATAAGCTGAACAAAAATCTCTCTAAGGAAGACATTCGAACACCCAAAGAGCATATGAGGAAGTGCTCAACATCCCTCATCATAAGGGAGATGCAGATAAAAAACACAATGAGATATCATCTAACCTCTGTCAGAATGGCAAAGATTAAAAATATAAAAAGTGGTAAGTGTTGGCAGGGATGTGGTGAAAAGGGAACTCTCCTACACTGTTGGTGGGAATGTAAACTGGTTCAGCCACCATGGAGAACAATATGAAGGTTCCTCAAGGATCTACAAACTACCATTTGATCCAGCAATCCCACTTCTGGGTATCTACTCAAAGGATAGGAGAGCACTCAGTCAGAAAAAGTGCTTCCACATCCATGTTTATTGCAGCATTATTCACAATTGCCAAGACATGAAACCAACCTAGATTTCCACAAACAGATGAATGGATTGAAAAAGTGTGGCATATATACTTTATGGAATACTACTCAGCCATAAAAAAGAAACAAGACCCTGGCATTTGATAGAAAGTGGTCGGACATGGAGGATCTACTGCTGAGTGAAGTAAGCCAAAATATGAAAGAAAGCTATTGTATGTATCCACTTAATATATACCAACTATCTGCACTCTATGGTAGAGAGTGAAATAGTGGAGGACATAAAAGCAGTGAAAATTGTTAACAAGGATAAGATAGTGTGGAATAAGGGGCTGAGAAGAGAAGAGTATAGAGAAAGATAGCAAGAGAACAAATAGACATGACATTAGTAGGACACAAATATGGTTTATTACTTGATGACGATGTGTACACTATTCTCAACTGGATTGGTCTGAGAAGTATTTCATGTTGGGTAAAGTCTTTACAAGCAAAATGAGAAATAGTGATTGAATGTTTAAAAAATAATTTTAATAATAATAATAATGATTGGGAAAAACAATGAAAAGATATTGGATGATGAAATGGGGATTTTAATGTCTCTGTATTGACTGATATGCATAGTATTGCTCCTGGAAAAAGAAATGTAATACACTGTAAAGCTATACATGATTCAATGTAATATAAACAAGATTATGATGATAATAATAAAATAATAATAGTAATAAAAGAAATTTTTATTTTCAGAGAAACTTTTGCTATAGGGTGCATGCCCTCACTGGACAGAGAGTCAGAAAGTGAGAAATCACCCCCCAGAGGGGATGGCCAGGCCGCATTCCCTTCTACTCCATTCTCCTCTCTGAACCTTGGGCATGCATGCACACACACCTGGTGTGAATTTTCAAGTTGCCAGGTCCGGGACTCGAACAGTGTTCAAATCCGTTCAAATCCAAGGACATCACCACTATGCCATATGTTGGTCCCAGTAACAGAAATAATTTTTAACAGACATTTACAAATGAGCACTAGCAATGCTGCTGAAATTAGTGCATGGATCTCTAAAGTGACAACTTGGAAGAAAATAACTTATAATTTCAACACCTTAGGCCTGGTGGTTCCATTTAGGAATCGGTTTCTTAAAATAGTCCCCTGCAGCAGGGACCACATTTTCGGTCCCTTTGGATTTTCTTGTGCCACTTAGTACTGTTTTGTGCACACAGTACAAGCTCAATGAGCACCTATTCTACAGACTGTGGAAGATGCCATCAGGGGGTGACCCATGCCTTAAGCCCCCTATTTCTCTGGGTGGCTTAGGACCTTTTCTTATTTCAGACTTGCCACACTTGACTAAAGCACAGCCCATTGCTTTCTGTTGAAATTTTATGTCCTACTGCTCCTGTTACCACCTCTGAATGCTTCCTAGGATGCAAGAGCTTGCAGGGCTCCTATGAGCCACAATAGTTAAAAAGAAACCACTGGACAGTGTTGAGGCAAGGGCAATGTGACATCTCAGAGTAAGACATGCTAGTGGAAGGGCAAGAAGAGTCCAGTCAGTGCCATTCGAATGCCAAAGCCCATGTATATCCAGGACTAAAGGAAGACCCTAGAGGGAATGGCTGAGACATTTCCAGAGGTGAATGTACACCTAAAGGTTTTCACAGACACCTGATAGAATGATTTTCCTAAGCTCACTAAGGCACAGTAGGTGTACAGGGAGTGAAATCTAGTGATGAAAAAGATGAGCAACTCGTGGGTTCAAAGCCCACCTCTGAGCTCACAGATCATATAGCTTCTCAAAGTCTCAGTTCTCTCCTGTTTAATAAAGGAATTCTAATACTTCCTAACTTACCAGATGTTGCAATCATTAAATACCATAAAGAATATGATGCACAATAAGCACTCAACAATTATTAGTTTATTAGTTCTCAGGATTATTATTAATTAGAAAGTCTTAAAACTTTTTTAGAGAGATTTTTGTACATGTGCTCGCCAGAGAGACGGGGAGAGATAGAAAGCAAGAAATCACCCCAGAGAGGATGGCCAAACTGTAATCCATTTCCCTCCATTCTCCTCTTGGGCATGCATGCACATGCACCAAGTACGAGTTTTAAGCCACCAGGTCCAGGACTCAAACAGAGTCGACTATGCAGGAATCCAAAAACATAGCCATTATGCTATTTGCTGGTCCCGTCCAAGTCTTCAAACTTCTATTAGCCTGCACAAATTTTTTTATATATGTACTTACCAAACACATATGTGCATAAAGCTTCTTTCTACTGTACCAAGTACCATTCTGTTTTCATGTGTTTAAAAGATAACTCTTTTATTTTTTTAGAAAGAGATTTTTGCTATAGGACGCGTGTGCTCACCAGAGAGACAGAGAGAAACAGAGAGACAGAAAGCAAGGAATCACCTCTTGGGTAGATGGCCACACCACAAAACCTTCTCCTCCGTTTTCCTCTTGGGATTTTGGGCACGCACACGCATGCACCTGGTGTGAGTTTTAAGCCACTGGGTCCAGGACTTGAAAACACATACACACACACACACACACACACACATACACACACAGAAAGAAATCCACAATTGGTTTAATTAAAGCCTACCTCTCTACTTTCTGAAGTGATGAAAAACTCTTGGTCTTAATTTCTGTACAATAGAGATTAAGCTTTGCCAGGTGATAGTAGGTGAGCAATATACATCACAGCTAATT
Source organism: Tupaia belangeri chinensis (assembly GCF_000334495.1). Classification (NCBI taxonomy): domain Eukaryota; kingdom Metazoa; phylum Chordata; class Mammalia; order Scandentia; family Tupaiidae; genus Tupaia; species Tupaia belangeri. The sequence continues at coordinate 5,982,276 of NW_006203646.1, forward strand.
GGATTTTTAATTTTAACTACTCTTCAGTAATAAATACCCATCATGTTTGTTTGTTGGTTGAAATGTTAAATTGCCAGGCAATTAAATGCCAAAGAGAACAACTGGTTACCTGGATACTTACAGTGACTCATACTTCCATTGCAGGGAAACATTTAAAATTATTTCTCACTTAAAATATACAAATTATCATTGCAGTTGAATTAAAATGAGAAATGTAAATATTCACCAGCCAAGGAAGATTATTTTAAAAGACTAATTGAAATGTAATTGCTCAAAAATTAAAATAAAATATATGGAATAGTAAAATCTAAAATGAAGATAAATTTGAATGCAAATAAAGGGGAACATATTTCTTTTTATCCTTTAAGCAAGAAATAATTCTCTAAACATTAGCTAGTTAACAGCGGAAGCTCTAGAGGGAGGAGACTATAGTAAGCCAAAGGAAAGTGGGGATAATCTTTTATATTCCTAATACATTGATAGGGCATGAGAAATTTCAGTTAGTAAACTGAGAAATAAAAAATTATAACAGGGACTGGCAGGGGGCATGGTGGTTAAGGGCACAGGACTCCCACATGGCCAATCACAGATCAAGTCCCAGACCTGACAGCTTACTTTCTCACTTTCTCTCTGGTAAAATATAAATACATACATAAAGACAGACAGACAGACAGACAGACATAAATACATAAATTTAAATAAGATAATTTTTTTTTTGGAGAGGTTTTTGCTATAGGGCGCGTGTGCTCGCCAGACAAACAGAGAGAGACAGAGAGATAGAAAGCGAGAAATCACCCCCCGGGGGGATGACCACACCGCAATCCCTTCTCCTCCATTCTCCTCTCGGGATCTTGGGCATGCATGCACACGCACCCGGCATGAGTTTAAGCTACCGGGTCCGGGACTTGAACCATGGTCGACTACGTGGGAGTCCAGCGACATCGCCATTACACTAACTGCTGGCCCCCAAGATAATTATTTTTTAAAGGATTATAACAAAAATTATGTTTCTAAAAGTTCTAGTTACTGAATGCATATTAATCGTTTCTTCCAAAGCATTTTTTAGCTCTCATAATTGTCCATTATCATATGATCAAAATGCTTGATTTTGAAAGTGGGATGTGGAATTTCAGGTTTCAGTAATAGGAATAGTGGGAAGCCTGCCTCAAGTGGAAACAGAATTAGGACTGTGACATGAGTGTCCATTTCAGTCTCTGGGAGAGAAGCCGTGCTGTCCTTGATGCAGATTATAACCCACACGAATCTCCTGTGTGAGCTCATTTGGATACGCAGCTAAAAAGGAAGTGCTTACTTAGTATTCCTGCATAAGTCTTCAATTTGTGAAACAGCCGAGATGCAGGTGTTAAGACATTAGGTTTTTGGCTTAGAAAGGTAAAATGGGTTCACCTTTAACAGGACTCTCTTCTTTCAGGTACATTTCCTAAATATGAATTTTAACCAGATTATCTTGATAATCATTGCTAAGGGTGAGGTGGGGGAATATGTATAAGCTTTTACTCTTTTTGTCAAAGGATTTTCTCAGAGGAGCTGGACCAGGCCAGAAGAAAGACATGAACCTGGTCTCTTATCATTTCAGGCGAGGTGAAGGTCACACAGTAGACCTGGCCTGGGCCTGGAGTTGGACTAGGTCCATGGTTGGTATCCTCCAACCATGCTATTGGCATGCAACCCAAATGTGGGTAAATATTCTCTCAGCTCCAATGAGTGTCACCCCCGGCTGTGGCAAGCCAGGCCAATAAATTGGTGGAAAAAGGGCTTCCCTGAAGGAAATGGAGATTATCACTGTTGGTTATCATGGAGTAAGAAATGAGTGTTGGAAAGAAAAGGGGTGTGTGTGTGTGTGTGTGTGTGTGTGTGTGTGTGTATGTGAGGCAGGAGGAGAAATGGAAAGAGAAAGGAAGAGAAGGCAGGGAGAGGACAGGAGGGGAAGGGTGGGGAGTCAGGTATTTGTATTATGCCTGGAAAACTATGAACCATAAAAGTACTGTTTTTGAATCCACGGTCGGTAACTTTATTTTCCTACTAAAATATATTTCTCTCTATTTAGTTCTAGAATTAGGACAAGGACTTTGCAGCCAGATGCCATGGTTTGAAAGCCCAGAGGAGAGTCTTCTAAAACCAACCAGTGTGTGACCTCTAGACAATCAGTGAATTTCTCTGAGTTTCTGTTTTCTCAAAAAGAAATGTGAGATAATAAATTCACCTTTCTTGGAGATATTATGAGAGTTAAATAAATTAATATGTATGGTACTTAGTGTACTGCCTGATACATAGTTAGCATATTTAATGCTAAATATATTACTAAAATATTTATGAGTACTACTAACATTTTCAAATGATAGTTTAAAAAAATATCTCCTAAAACACAGATTGTATATATAAAATGTTACTTAGCATTTCACCGAATTCTAGTAAACCAAAGTTATTTTAATGCAACAGAATATTCTCAAGAAACAAGAAATAAAGACATACAATATAAGGCTTTCCAAATTGTAAACTTGGAAGTTCTTTATGGATAATCAGCTAACGATTATTTAAAGAGAACAATTCAATGAAGAGAAGCAAGTACCAAGACCCTTTCAATTATAACTTGTATGAAATTAGAAGACATTTGAAGAAGTGCCACTGAGCACTTCTTTGGCTTGAATTTTGGATTCAAACTTAAAAAATAAAAAAAAAAAAACATAAGGAAGAAACCTGAAGAGGAGGAATGAAAGAGATAGTTCAGTGCTTATAAGGAAAAGAAGGTCAGACCCAGCAGGTGGCTTGGCGGTTAAGGTGCTATACTTGATGGTGGACATGGCCATTTGCAGTTCTAGTCCCAGACCCGGCAGCATGTGTGTGTGCATTCTCAAAATCCCAGGACAAAATGGAGGAAAAGGGATGGTGGCATGGTCATCCTCCCTGGGGGGGTGATTTCTGACTTTTCCTCTCACTGTCTGTGTCTCTCTGACTATGATAAAAATCTTGAAACAAGCAAACAAACAAAACCAAAAAACAAAACAACAACAACAACAAAACAAAGGATCGAAGTTCATTCACTGCATCTAATACAGGCAGATGGCGACCATCCGTTGAGTGAATGTAAGCATGATAACAATAAAAAATAGTTTAGAACTTCCATCTTGATATCAGAGCACTACTGAGTCTTCGTTTAACCACTTACTAGAAGTATTGGTTCTTCTTACCCAGAACAGCGCTCCTGTGATAGTCTTGGCTCATAAATATAAGTGAAGTAAATGAATGAATGAAGAAATAAGAAGAAAAAATTCAGATGACTGTTCAATTATGTCACATTGAACTGACAAAAATGAGCCAGGTACCTATAATTACCTTATTGTACCTAAGGGTACCATAAGATTGCCACAGTTCATAATAAACTTGCATGATGCCTGACTGCATTACATTCATTGAAGTTCTATTGTGAAAAATGAAGAACAGAGTAAATAAAATGATAAAAGATATGGTCTTCAGGGGAAAATATTCCTTAATTTCAGGGGCCTTTATAGATAAGGAAGTCCTAATATAGGATTATAAAAAGAGTTTTACTTGAGATTAGACTGAGAAATGTCCCCCTACTCTCAACATAGAAGTCATTTATCAAAATAGCCACTCACACTTAAGTTCTTTCTTGGTGATAGACAAAGAAATTCTTGAATATATTATTTTAGTTCATCTTCACAGCAACTCTTTGAAATAGGATTAATATCCCCATCTCATAGGTGAAAAAACTGAGGCTAAGACTTGCTAAGTGTCACAATCCTTCTAGTAAATGTTTGCTCTGATGTATGGTTTTAGCTACTTTTTATTGTTCCTATGCTTTTATTCATTCAGTGAAAAGTCGCTGCTTGCCTATATTAGATGTTGTGAATGATTGTCTTTTGTTTGTAAATAGAAGACGATGGTCTTGGGCTGGCACCATAACTCAGTGGTTAAGGGACCCAGAATCCATATGGCCAACCATAGTTTGAGTCTTGGCCCCAATGCCTAAAGAGATATTCCAGGCAAGTATGTGTGCATGCCCAAAATCTAGACAAGAAGGAGAGATGGAAGAAAAGGGATTATAGTGTAACCATGTTCTGTTGAGGGGTGTTCTCTCTGTCTCTTTTTGTCTCTTTCACTCTAGCAAGTGCATGTGCCTTCTGGCAATCAAAAAGAAGATGACAGTAGTCTCATTTCTCAAGAAATATAGAATCTGGTTGAGAATTTAATATCTGAAGTAGACAGCAGAACAGAATGGTGGTAAAGAGTGTAGTCTCTAAATTCAGACTGGGTTCATATCCCAACTCTGCCAATGCCTAACTGGGGAAGCTAGGGCATTGCTCTTCTTTAGACCTTAATCTCCTCACCTGTCAAATGGAGGTGACAATAATAACACCTATCTCCTAGTCTTGCTGAGGATTAATTTAGTTCATACACATACAATACACAGAACAGGAGCTAGCAAAAGATAAACAATCAATGGAAGTTAACTTTCATCTATATAGTATACCAGAATTTCAAAACTACTTTTATATGTCTTATCTCCTGCAATCCTCATAATCATCCTGGGAAGATGAATGCCTTGAAAATTGCCTAGCACTACTATTATTTTATCATGGCAAACTCAACCCTCTTCTCTTAGATGTTGATTACTTATTTCTTTTCAAGCCCTTGGCATCTCTCAGCTATTGACCTTCCTTCTTAGTGGGAAAAATGAAGTAATTATTCAGAAAAGAATATCCACAGTTCTCTAGGACCAGCAGATGCCGCAGTGGTTACATTGCTGGGTTCCCACATGGCTGACCATGGTTCAACTTCTGCACTTAATGGCTTCAATCACATTGGGTGTGTGTATGTGTGCATGTCTAAGATGCTGGGAGGAGAGTGGAGAAGGATTGTGATATAGCCAACCCCCCTGGGGGGTGATTTCTCACTTTCTGTCTGTCTCTTTCTCTCTCTCTGTCTCTCAGTGAGCACAAACACCCTAGCAAAAATATCTTAAAAAAAAAAGAATATCCACAGTTCTCAACATCATATCTATCAAATCCATCTAACACTCTGCACCTTTGTCCTCTCTGCCTTCTATGTTACTATGGATGACATGTTCTTGTTCCCATCTACCATAGGTAGCATATTAGTCTCCCAAAGCTGTCCATGCACTAGCCCTCAGAACCTGTAAATGTTATATTATATAGCAATGAGGAAATAAGATAGCAAATAGAATTAAAGTTGATATTCAGGTGACCTTAAAATAGGAAGATTATTCCGGATTGTGTGGATGAGCCCAATATAATCATCAGAGTCCTTAAATGTGCAAGACAGAAGTGAAAGGGCCAGGTCAGAATGGAACAGTATGAGGAAGACTTGACTTTCTACCTCTGTCTTTGAAGAGAAATAAAAGGGCCATGTGTCAAGGAATGAGAGCAGCCATTAGAAGCTGGGAAAGACAAGAAAATATATTGTCCTTTAGGGCCTCCAGGAAGACATGGAGCCTATTGACATCTTGATTTAGCCAAGTGACACACATTTCAGATGTTTGACCATTGGAACTATAATCCTGTCCGAGGCAAGGAAGCCAGGATTTATGGTCTCATGTGGTCTAGTCATTAGATGCAGATTGCCAATGGGGAGAGGGTGTGACCTTGGAGGAAGAGATTCTCTTCAAGTGATAGAAATTTCCAGAGAAAGATTCAGCTGAGCCTTCTCAGTTGTCCTTCCAACAAGGGAGGGGGTCAGTATAGAATGGGGATCAAATAGCACACTACAGTTTCCACTAAAGGCACTTTCTGCTACTCTTTCCTCCATCTGAAATGCTCCTCCCCCAGATACATGCCAGGCTCTCTTTCTCAATTCTTTAGACCTTCATCAAATGTCACTTCTCAGTGAAGCCCTCCTTCATCATTGTTTTCAAAATGTATCACTTTCTCACTCCCAGAATTCTCTATCCCTTCCCCTTAATTATTTTTCCCCATAGCACTTACTTTATGAACTTCAGGATGTTATTATTTCTATATTTATCATCTCTCTCCCTAATGCCTAACTGGGGAAGCTAGGGCATTGCTCTTCTTTAGACCTTAATCTCCTCACCTGTCAAATGGAGGTGACAATAATAACACCTATCTCCTAGTCTTGCTGAGGATTAATTTAGTTCATACACATACAATACACAGAACAGGAGCTAGCAAAAGATAAACAATCAATGGAAGTTAACTTTCATCTATATAGTATACCAGAATTTCAAAACTACTTTTATATGTCTTATCTCCTGCAATCCTCATAATCATCCTGGGAAGATGAATGCCTTGAAAATTGCCTAGCACTACTATTATTTTATCATGGCAAACTCAACCCTCTTCTCTTAGATGTTGATTACTTATTTCTTTTCAAGCCCTTGGCATCTCTCAGCTATTGACCTTCCTTCTTAGTGGGAAAAATGAAGTAATTATTCAGAAAAGAATATCCACAGTTCTCTAGGACCAGCAGATGCCGCAGTGGTTACATTGCTGGGTTCCCACATGGCTGACCATGGTTCAACTTCTGCACTTAATGGCTTCAATCACATTGGGTGTGTGTATGTGTGCATGTCTAAGATGCTGGGAGGAGAGTGGAGAAGGATTGTGATATAGCCAACCCCCCTGGGGGGTGATTTCTCACTTTCTGTCTGTCTCTTTCTCTCTCTCTGTCTCTCAGTGAGCACAAACACCCTAGCAAAAATATCTTAAAAAAAAAAGAATATCCACAGTTCTCAACATCATATCTATCAAATCCATCTAACACTCTGCACCTTTGTCCTCTCTGCCTTCTATGTTACTATGGATGACATGTTCTTGTTCCCATCTACCATAGGTAGCATATTAGTCTCCCAAAGCTGTCCATGCACTAGCCCTCAGAACCTGTAAATGTTATATTATATAGCAATGAGGAAATAAGATAGCAAATAGAATTAAAGTTGATATTCAGGTGACCTTAAAATAGGAAGATTATTCCGGATTGTGTGGATGAGCCCAATATAATCATCAGAGTCCTTAAATGTGCAAGACAGAAGTGAAAGGGCCAGGTCAGAATGGAACAGTATGAGGAAGACTTGACTTTCTACCTCTGTCTTTGAAGAGAAATAAAAGGGCCATGTGTCAAGGAATGAGAGCAGCCATTAGAAGCTGGGAAAGACAAGAAAATATATTGTCCTTTAGGGCCTCCAGGAAGACATGGAGCCTATTGACATCTTGATTTAGCCAAGTGACACACATTTCAGATGTTTGACCATTGGAACTATAATCCTGTCCGAGGCAAGGAAGCCAGGATTTATGGTCTCATGTGGTCTAGTCATTAGATGCAGATTGCCAATGGGGAGAGGGTGTGACCTTGGAGGAAGAGATTCTCTTCAAGTGATAGAAATTTCCAGAGAAAGATTCAGCTGAGCCTTCTCAGTTGTCCTTCCAACAAGGGAGGGGGTCAGTATAGAATGGGGATCAAATAGCACACTACAGTTTCCACTAAAGGCACTTTCTGCTACTCTTTCCTCCATCTGAAATGCTCCTCCCCCAGATACATGCCAGGCTCTCTTTCTCAATTCTTTAGACCTTCATCAAATGTCACTTCTCAGTGAAGCCCTCCTTCATCATTGTTTTCAAAATGTATCACTTTCTCACTCCCAGAATTCTCTATCCCTTCCCCTTAATTATTTTTCCCCATAGCACTTACTTTATGAACTTCAGGATGTTATTATTTCTATATTTATCATCTCTCTCCCTATACTAGGTGGGAATCTCTGAGGGTGAAGACTCTTGACTATGTTGTTCACTGCTTTGTGTCCAGCTTAGAACAGCATCTAGATTCTAACAGATACTCAGTACACATAAGATGAATGAACCAATGTATGAGAAGCCAGAGATTAGAGAAGTTGAGTACTTTTCCAAAGTCATATAATGAGTGTGAAAAACTTGTGAATTCTAGAAATATACCCAAGTCTTAAGACTCAAAACTCAGTACTCCAAGATATCCTGACCTTTCCCCATTATATTATAACTTAAGAACAAAACTAAATATGAAGTAATAATTAAAATAACACCATTGACCTTCAAGTAGAGAAAATGAGGTACAGAAGGAAATAACGGAGCATAATCAGTAATGAGTGACCATAATTTGACTCAAAAGACAATACTTAATTCATTTGAAAAATACAATCTTCAGAGAATACTATTTGTTCACAGAGGATTTGAGTACCTACTAGATGCCAGGTACTGGATTGGATTCTCAGACTAAAGCTAGAATAAGGTAGACATGTCTCTCACCTTGTAGCTGTCTGCTAACTGTACCACATAATGTACATTTAGGCAATAAGATATGTATATGCAAAAAATGGAAAAATGCTACTCCTCTAAAATTGAACTTCTTTTGAAACTTGATAACTGATAGAAAAAAAAGTACACGTTTCACAATTCATGTTCTAGATGGTATCTGAAACAATAAAGAGACAAAAAAAATTTTGAAAGAGTTAAGAAATCACTAAATATTTGGATAAAAATGTTAATTTAACAGAAGCGATTTCAGTTTTAAAAACACAGGAGTTTCTCTCATTCAATGTAGTCCTTACACAGAAGCATCCTCAGCAATGAAGCAACAACTAACAAGAATGTTTAAGCATATTTTGAAAAGTACTGAGTGAAGTCACTCTCATCTTCATCCTCAATACATCCTTTACCTTTTACCCAACAGTGCTGTACTAAGAAACGTGCAGTTTCTCCCTCATTAGGTTGAATAAATAAGAAGTGGAGAGGAGGAGGGATAAGCGAAGCTGGTTTAATCATAGTACTCAAAAAGATGTATCCAAGTTCTAACGCTTGGCATCTGGACATGTGGAAAAGGGCTTCCTTATTTAGAAAAGGGGCCTTTGCAGATATAATTAAGTGAACGACCTCAAAATAAGATCATCCTAGATTAACCAAGCAGGTCCGGAATTCAATGACCAATATCCTTATAAGAAGAGGAGGAGACACAAACAGAGAGGAAGAAAAATACAGTGATGCACAAGGGCAGCCATGCAGAGATGGAGGCAGAGATTTGAGTTTCACTGCCATAAGCAAAAGATGTCTGGAGCCACCATGAACTAAAAAAGCCAAGACAGGTATTCTTCTCTAGAGCCTTGAGAGGGAGCAAAGCCCTATGAATAGCTTGACTTTCGACTCTGGCCTTCAGGACTATTGAAGAATGAATTTTTGTTGTTTGAAAATACCAGTCTATAGCCATTTGCTATGGCAGCCCTGAGAAACTGACATAGCAGCAACTCTTCTCAAGATGATGAAAATAAACACTAGACACCACATTATTATCTGCACAAGCTCGAGGTACAGACAGCCCTCACCTGTCAAAAAAAAAAAATCACCATACATTTGTAGTTTTTGATTTCTTCTCCTAAGAGTTTATTAAATCAATTGTTTTGTTTTGTTTTTAACTCAGTGTTCCATTGGTCATAAACGTTTATATCTTCAAAAATAATCTAGTTTTAAACAAGCCAGCTGCCAAGTCAATAAAATCACCTCTTGCTAGCTAGTAATAGCTATGATAGATTTATGAGAAACAGCACGAAGGTTCTAAATCATGAACATGATGACTGTAGCCCAAGGCACACCCACCCCAGATGAACCAGAGGCAACTCCAAAGTTGTAGCAGGTAGGAGAGGCAAATTAAGAACAGCAAGGAAGCACTTTCAGTGGGATACTGAAAAGAGCCATCTAAATTTTTAGCATGGAAATGTAACTATTTCAATATCAGTCTCTTCCAGCTTTCCCAAGTAGTATCATGCCCTTCCCCCTTTGAGTTATTAATACATGTGTCATCACTGCAATTTTACACACTTTCCACTTGGGTTCCTATAGTTTTATGTTGCCAGTTAATTGTTACAGGGCTGTCTTCACTGGTAACTCAGTAAGCAGGCAGGGACTGTGTCACTGTTTCTCTTCTTATTGCCCCAGTTGCTTTTCAAGGCTCAGTGAAAAAGAATTCATTAAGAAATAATTAGTAATTGATATATCTTTCTTTTCCTGATTATAAGTTCAACTCTAAAATTATAACTCTTGTGACTAATGAATGCCAAAGTATTGATATACCAGTGTAAAACAGATTTTAAAAACAGACAGTATGTGTCCTCCCCCACTCTCTCACATATATAGGTAATTAATTTTCTCAAAGGACAACCAGAAAGATAAAAATATCTTCAATATAGCCATCCATGGAGTAGTTGCATAGATAACATTAGGACAGAAAGGTTATTCCTAAATGCCCAAATCTGAACTATGACATGCTGTGCTGTACATGATTAGCTAGAAGCCATCCCTGGTTCAAGAATTCAAGAATACCTTTGGGAAAATTCATCATCATAACATTTATTAAGCATTTACCTGGTCTAGCCTCTGTTCTAAATGCTGTACATTCATTGAATTAACTTATTTAGTAAAACATCAAATACATACATGTTGAGGGTATGATCATTAATTTTACATGTCAAATTGACAAAGCCATGAGGTGCCCAGACATTTTCCCAAGCATATTCTGGTTGTGTTTCTGGATGAGATTAAGGTTCAAATCAGTAGACTAAGTCAAGCAGAGTGTGCTCCTTACCATGTGTGAGCTTCATCCAATCAACGGAAGATCAAAATAGAACAAAAAATCTGAACCTTCCACAAGACAGCACTCCTCCTTACCGACTATTGAACTACGACATCAGTCTTTCCTATTCTTTAAACTCAGACCGACACAATGGCTTTTCTTGATTCTCAAGCCTGCTGGGTTTTAGACTAGAACTGCTACCATTGGCTCTCCTGGTTCTCAGGTCTTCACATGTAAACTAAAATTATACACCAGCTCTCAGGGTCCACAGTTGGCCAATTACAGATCTTAGGATTTGTCTGTGTTCATAATCACACAAGTCAATTCCTTATGATAAATCTCTTCCTGTATATACTTGCACATCCTATCGGTTCTCTTTCTCTGGAGAGCTTTGACTAACAGAGTGCAAAGGTGGCAAAGGCAGAGGTCCTGGGGCTACCACTGTAATCCAAACAGATCAAAACCCACGTCTTGGGGCCCAATGGTGGCAGTGGCAAAGCAGTGAAACATGACACTCTGTGAGGCAGATCCACATAGGAAGACCCAGGATTCATGCCTGACGAGCTCCCTGGGAGCATGTGCACCCACGACTGGGGGCTAAGAGTGGATCACAGTACCAGGACTCTGCTGGGGTACTGGCCCACTTGTTCACTCTCTCTGTCTCTCACCCGTGGAAGAAAAAAGTGAATAAACTTAAAAAAAAAACTATATCTTAATCTTTTATATTCTAGTCATTGATCTGAAAAGAAATCTATAAGCTACTCATACTAATAGTTTCTTATCCTCATAGTACAGAGAGGACACTAAGAACTGCGCTAATCCCAGACCCAGGTCACCATCAAAAGGATTCAATTTGCATTGCATAGATCTAGTACATCTTAGCAGTGTTAATTTTATCCTTGTTTTTATTGATTCATGACTCATCAGTTTAACTACTACCTCCTCCCTGTGTGTGTGTGTGTGTGTGTGTGTGTGTATGTGTGTTTGTGTGTGTGTGAGTGTGTGTGTGTGTGTGTGTGTGAGAGAGAGTGTGTGTGGAAGAAAGGAAGAAAGAAAGAAACATCACTGTGCAATAAATTCAACTGAATGTTAATTTATGGCTCAAGAAGTAAGTGTGCCTTTTCTTCAGGAGTCAAAGTTCAAGAAACAACAGAGAAATTTTGGAGAAATCTATCTACAATTATTTAGACAGAGATAAATTCAAAAGGATAGGGGGTGCATGCCTGTAGTCCAAGAACAGAGAGGGTGTGGCAAAGGACTGTTAGGCTGAGGCCAGCCTTGACAACCTAGCAAGACCACGTCTCAAAGAAAAAGAAGGAAGGGCGTATATACTATTATATATGAAAAAGTTCAGCCAAAAGAATGAAGTGGGGACAAAGGGGTTTAAATATGTCACCAGAGTATACACATACATAATCTTATAATTTCAGACAACAAAGTCCCTTAACACTAGAAAGAAAGAAAGAAAAGAAAGAAAGGAAGAAAGGAAGAAAGAAAGAAAGAAAGAAGCAGTGGATGCAAAGAATTAAGTGCTTGGAACACATTAAGTTCTCATTAGGTATAAGGTAATAATGAATAACGATCTTCAGGTTAAAATTTAGAATCAATTTGATATCTTAATGCATGTCTAAAAAATTAATATAAATCTGGCAGATAAGAAGAAAGTGAATTTGGTGGGTAAATACGAAAGGACCTGGTTACCCAGTTCTGAAAGAGGGAGCACAGAGATTTAGCAAATTGAGCCTTCAGTTAGAATTCACCTAGTCTGTATCAGGAGCTTAATAAACATAAAGTCTCAGCCACTCACTGAATTCTCACGTCCACATGTGCAGCTGATATTTTCTAAGTAGCTTTTGTGAGTCAGACCAGAGTTTGGTGCCAGTGAGTCAGGGGTGAGTAAAATTAGTTGTCACTGGCCTTACAGAGCTTATAGTCACTAAAATAGCTGCTGCTGACTGCTGGAAGGACTTGCTTACCTGGGCAAACCTTTTTTTTTTTTTTTTTCTTTTTTTTTTAGGGCCAGTTTGTAAATATTTCAGGTTTTGTGAGCACTGGTTTCTGTTGCAACTATTCAACTGTATCACTGTAAAACAAAGGCGGACATAGACAATGTGTAATTAAGGAACATGGCTGTGTTCCAATGATTTTATTTCCAGAAATAGAAGACAGGCAGGCTGTAGTTTGCATATTTCTACACAGGGACAAAAGCAACTAGCTTCTTGTTTAGGAGAATTAAGAAGGACTTCAATAGTGGGAGAAGGGTATTAAGTGACCTGTGCTTTGAAGAAACAAAAAGAGTCTCTCTCTAGAAAGGCAAGAAGTGAAAAGAGCACTCCAAGCAGAAGGAACAGACGGTGCAAAGTCAAGAAGCATTAAAAGACATGGCTTGTTCAGGAAGAGTGAGACTGAAGAACCATGATAACTGGGAGTTTGGAGTCAGAGAAAAAAGAACAGAGAATTAGGGGGAAAAAAAAACTTACTGTTTCTGTACATAGTTCTGTGGTGGTTGGAAGCAAAGTTCATATTATTTCTCAGTATTTCTAAAGGTCGAGCTGCATTTCCCCACCCAAAGCTAAATGATAACATGATGCAGTTCAAAAGCTGGCCATATCAAATTGCCATCTAATCATTTAATTAAAGCCCCATGCTGGCACCAGCCATCCTCAGGGCCCATTTTTCATTTGGGCACATTTCATTACACTTTTCAAAGCAAATTTGCCTTTTCAAAGGCGAAAAATGCAAATGACTAGGTTTGAAAGGAAATGCATAACACTCTGCATAATGACAGGGATTTTCTTGGAAAGCAGTAATGCACAGACAGAGCTATCTTTAGGGGCTGAGGGTGGCTTATCAGCCCTATGGGAGCTTGACATGATATTTCATTACAGCACCAGGATGCAAACGGAAGTGAAATACCAAATATCAGAAAGCAAACAGCCCTCCCTTTCTCCTTTTTCAGCATCATTGAAGCCACATTTTAAAACAGGGTACGTCCTTTGGACCGGCAAGACCAAGGCAGACATTGATAAATGGAGGACATTTATAGTGTGGCCAAGAAAATGATGAAAAGCTAGGAGCTGGCCTGCTCAAAGACAAAAACAAGAACTCCTCACCTAAAGGCCAATTAACATAAAGTATTAATAGGCAAATTCAAGCACATTCGAAAAAAAAAATCCTCAGGAGTAGGAAAACATCCATTTTGAGGCAGTGTAAGGCATGTCAGTGGTATTCACAATAAGGGAATGAAAGTGACCTTAACAATATAAATGAGCCTCTTCCTCCTTGGTTCCTAGAAACCCTCAGAAGCATTGCTCCCCAATTACTTGTGTCTTTCTCCTTGAAAGATGAAACTCCAGCACAAATTTTATAAATCTACAGACCCTGAAGTCAGAAGCAATTAGCCCAAAGAGGAGAGAGTAATACAAAATGAACACCTGTTAATTCACTTTTTACCATGGGGAAAAAGGAAAGGATTAACTGCAGGATGTCAGATAAACTCTTTTATCCTGTGAAAGAACCACCAGTGGCTGGAGTAGCAGCAGCAACCTAGGGTGAGGTTGAGCATCTCAGGCAATGTTCAAGGTCCTAGGCTATTCTGACTGTGGCCAGAGGACATGTGGGTATTTCAAACAAGAGCTTTGGACCAGGGCAGTTCATTAGTACTTGAACCACGGCTGGTTAGGTCAGTTGAGGACTTGGCCTGCAGTAATTTAAAGACCTCCTTCTATTCCTACATAGACAGGATGCCCATCTCTGCCAGATCCAGGCACTCAGATCTCACCCTAAACGTGGCAGTGAGTTCAGAGCACTGCCTGCCTCAGACATGGGGGAAATCAGAGCACAGTAAAGCATTTTGGTATAGCCTACCTTTGTGTGTGTTTTGTTAATTGTATTATTATGTAGCAATATGATAAAGAAAAGTACACATATTATAAATGTACACCTTGGTGAATTCTCACATGAACACACATATCTAACCAACAATTAGAAAAACAAATAAAAAAGTTGGGCTGGCAGGTGGTGCGGTGGTTAAAGGTGCTGGACTCTCACATGGCCAACCATGGTTTGAGTCCTGGACCTGGCAGCTTGCTTTCTCGCTTTCTCTCTCTCTCTCTCTTTCTCTCTCTCACTTTCTCCTTCTCTGGTCAAATTAAATAAATAAACAAATAAAATTAGATAAAATAATTCTTTAAAAAAAAATTACCAGCACCACAGAGAAGTCTCCCTCACACTTTTTAAATAACCACTGTCTTGATGTCTAAGATCAAAGGATAGATGCATACTTTATATAAATGGAATCATAGGGGACCAGTAGTTAGTGTAATGGCTATGTCACTGGACTCCCATGTAGCTGACTGTGGTTCAAGTCCCGGACCTGTTGGCTTAAACTCACACTGTGTGCATGTGTGTGCATGCCCAAGATCCTGAGAGGAGAATGGAGGACAAGGGGTTGTCGCATGATCATTCCCCCTGGGGGTGATTTCTCATTTCTATCTCTCTGTCTCTCTGGCAAGCACACGCATTCTACAGCAAAAATAAATAAATAAATAAATAAATAAATGGAATCATAGATTATATTCTATTATATGAATTTTATATGAATTCTTTGGGTCAATATTCCATTTCTGAGATTCATCCAAAGCACTGAGTCTAGTTATGTATTGTTTTTCCTGAGTGATGCACAGAGATCCACTAAAGAAATAGGCTGCTCTCTATTCTACTGTTAATGGTTGCTTGCGATCACTCCAGCTTCAGGCTATCAAGAATAGTGCAATGAAGAAGATCCTGTACATGTCTGTTGGTAAATATGGCAGATATTTCGATCTTACCACTGTGATATGAGAAAAACAATGTAGTGCAGCATTTTGACAAGGCTGTGTCAAATTCATCATGTTAAAGTGTACAATCTCTATTTTTCATTTGGAGTAAAGTACGACAGGGCCAATTCCTCATTGATACTCTGTTTCTGACCCTCCTACCATCCTCAACTCGATTTCTGTCCCTCACCATCCCATCTAGCTAAGCAACTATGTTTGGGAAGAAATTAAAGTAGCACATTAAAGGAGCCTGGCAGTTTCCATGCAATATAAATAGCACTCCTAAAAGGGACAATAAAATATGCTTTTAAAACCACATAAGGATTCTTTAAAGGAAAAATTTCAGGTGAGAGGGTTTCCTGCCTCCAGCACAGAAATCAATAATTATAACAGACTCTGACTACTTGAAGAATATCAAGTGGTAGTAGTTGTGGAGAGAGAAAATATATACAGCTCACTATAATTCAAGCTACCAGGTGAGGAAAGCTATGGGAGTAGAAAAGTAGGGAGGATAAATTTTTCTAGCAGCAAACTCAGGGGTGTAGAAATCTGGTCTTTGAGGAAGGGAGATGCATAACATTTTGGGACATTCCTACCAATGATTCTCCCATTCTTCTTTATTAATCAGATGTCACCCTCATCTGCATGATCAAAGCAATGCTCACCTAACCCTGAGTCTAAGAATGGTAGCTAATTGACTTTGGCCAACCACAGAATCCCATTTTTTTAACCACAGTAATGGTTTAGAGATGGGTTTAAACCACTTCTGAGCTAATTAGTATCATTAATGTCTTCACCACAGACATCAGATCGAGGACTTCAAGAAATATGATATGGACAGTTCAATTATAGTGAGACTTAGTCTTTTTGGTAGAGGTTGAGACAAAGACTCTCTTCACTTATCCATTAGGTTGTTAGGAAAGCCATGCTGTATTTTCTATGCAAAAATGCATCATGACTTTCTTGACAACCCAGTATTTCTAAGTTAGCTGGTAGAAAGTAGAAGAGTTGGAGAGAAACCCTATACATAGCACGAGTGGCATAAATTATGTGTGTCTTGAGAACTGGGTTGGATAGAGTAGAGATAGGTTTCAATATATGATTGTTTTTGTCGTAGATGGAGCTACACCTGATGTGTGATTAATTCCTTAATGTGTGTTAAACAAGCAAAGGGATTTTCTTTTTTAAAAACCCTATTTGAGTTGGGTTTTCTGTTGCTTGCAACTCAAACCCTCACAATTTGAGTGATGTTAGACCTGTGCCTAGAAAGGATGGGATATTCAATGAAGAGAATTGGCATTACATTCTGTTCCAGGAGCAAGAATAGCAGAAATGAAAGATGTAAAGGAACCAGGCATTGTATGTCTCCACTTAACATACACCAAGCGTCCACACTCTATAGCCGAAACTGAATGACTAGAGGATATAGAAACATAGAAAATGGTTACAAATACCAGAAACAGTACGGAAAGAGGGTGGGTAAAGGAGGAGAGTCTGAGGAAGGCCATTAAAGAGAAAAATAGAGAGACAAGGCACTTATGGGACAAAGAAATGTGTTATTATCTGGTGAAGATAACGTGTATAGTATTCTCAACTGAACTGGTGAGAAATGTGTACATGTTGGAATATTCACTTTGAAAGCTAAGTGATATATGTGACTGAATGTATAAAATAAATTGAAATAAAAAATACATATTAAAAAAAAAGATGCAAAAGAAGATCTGTGCATAAGTGTCCAGACTAGAAAGGCGTCATGGCATACTGGGAGACACTGTAATGCATGGCTAAGATAGATCAGAAGTCAGCATTCTGTAAATGCCCGGATGATAAATATTTTCAGTTTTGCGGGACATACATGATTTCTGTCACAACTACTAAGCACTACCACTGTAACATGAATTCAGCCATGAGTGATACATAGGCAAACGGATACCATTGTGCTCCCATACAACTGCATTTGTGGACATGGAGAGCTGAATTTCATATCGTTTCCATAGGCCATTATTATACTGCTTTCATGTTGACTTTTTCAATCATTTAAAAGTATAAAATACAGTCTTGGCTCATGGACCATTAATTTGCTCACCTGTAAGATAGAGCGAATAAAACATTTCTAGGTTTACGTCCTTCTTCCATCATATACAAGCTATAGAAATGGACTGAATTACTTAATCTCTCTAAACTTGACTTTCCTCATTGACGTAAGAGAGATTATTATGATGCCTAACTCGTACTTTTGTCTCAAGAATGAAATAATTAAATTCATATAGAAACATGAAGCAAAGTGTCTGATACACGGCACCCAATAAAGAACTAGTCATCTTTCTTATGATTGATTATAATGATCTGTTGCTATCAGGTTGTGTATCTTAATAATAGAAAGCATCGATGTTTTTTGAACTGAAAATTTACACATAATTGTTCCTTCAGAAGTTTACAAAAGCATCTGTTGGGAGGACAGATTGGAAAAGGAATACCTATTTAAATTGATGTAATGTGTGAAATCCATATAGCATAGAAAATTAAGATGTTTATTAGTATCTTGCTTTTCATTTTAATGTGGCAATCCATGCTTAGGTGAAAAAGGAATGAGGGAAGAGAAGGGAAGGAGGAGGAAGGAAAGGAGGGGCAAAAAGGGAGAAGAATTGAGGAGGTGAAAAATGTGTGTGTGTGTGTGGGAGGGGAAGGGGCATGTTTCCTGTCCCATGTAATGCATTTCTGCAGAATGCATTTCTGTAGAAACAAATTCTTAAGAAATGTGTTATTATCTGGTGAAGATAACGTGTATAGTATTCTCAACTGAACTGGTGAGAAATGTGTACATGTTGGAATATTCACTTTGAAAGCTAAGTGATATATGTGACTGAATGTATAAAATAAATTGAAATAAAAAATACATATTAAAAAAAAAGATGCAAAAGAAGATCTGTGCATAAGTGTCCAGACTAGAAAGGCGTCATGGCATACTGGGAGACACTGTAATGCATGGCTAAGATAGATCAGAAGTCAGCATTCTGTAAATGCCCGGATGATAAATATTTTCAGTTTTGCGGGACATACATGATTTCTGTCACAACTACTAAGCACTACCACTGTAACATGAATTCAGCCATGAGTGATACATAGGCAAACGGATACCATTGTGCTCCCATACAACTGCATTTGTGGACATGGAGAGCTGAATTTCATATCGTTTCCATAGGCCATTATTATACTGCTTTCATGTTGACTTTTTCAATCATTTAAAAGTATAAAATACAGTCTTGGCTCATGGACCATTAATTTGCTCACCTGTAAGATAGAGCGAATAAAACATTTCTAGGTTTACGTCCTTCTTCCATCATATACAAGCTATAGAAATGGACTGAATTACTTAATCTCTCTAAACTTGACTTTCCTCATTGACGTAAGAGAGATTATTATGATGCCTAACTCGTACTTTTGTCTCAAGAATGAAATAATTAAATTCATATAGAAACATGAAGCAAAGTGTCTGATACACGGCACCCAATAAAGAACTAGTCATCTTTCTTATGATTGATTATAATGATCTGTTGCTATCAGGTTGTGTATCTTAATAATAGAAAGCATCGATGTTTTTTGAACTGAAAATTTACACATAATTGTTCCTTCAGAAGTTTACAAAAGCATCTGTTGGGAGGACAGATTGGAAAAGGAATACCTATTTAAATTGATGTAATGTGTGAAATCCATATAGCATAGAAAATTAAGATGTTTATTAGTATCTTGCTTTTCATTTTAATGTGGCAATCCATGCTTAGGTGAAAAAGGAATGAGGGAAGAGAAGGGAAGGAGGAGGAAGGAAAGGAGGGGCAAAAAGGGAGAAGAATTGAGGAGGTGAAAAATGTGTGTGTGTGTGTGGGAGGGGAAGGGGCATGTTTCCTGTCCCATGTAATGCATTTCTGCAGAATGCATTTCTGTAGAAACAAATTCTTTCACAAAGACTCAGCTGAGCTGCTAAAATTTTTAAAACCCACGGTCACTTCTGGTTTGAACTGCATTTGTCGGTTTTGATAATTTATTCATTGACTAATTAGTTCAGCCAAATCTTGTAGACTATGTCTTTTTCTATAAGCCCAGATGGTACCCCATCACACAGATGATGGGGAATAAGACCCCATACTGTATTTGTCAGACACCCCACCGGGTAACTGATAACCAAAAAATGGTTCAGTTAAGATTTGCATTTAAGGTCTCTTAAGGTCCTCTGATTCTCTCCACCACTCCTCTTTCCAACACGCGCTAAAGATCCTAACCCCATTTAAGATCATTAGCAAATCCCAGGCTTCATAAATATCACAGGGGAGCTAATGAGATGACTTACAGAAGGTTTGCAGCTCATTGTGTAAGAGGGCACCAAGCCGGTTTGATTTCTCTGGTCCAGGCTACAGAGAAACCAATTAGAATTTTCTTTTGCTTGAATGATGCAAATGAAAAACAGTGTAATTTGGCTGAATAGCTCTGTTAAGCCAAGAAATTTGGATCTACATTAACGGGAATAAACATGTGCAACAGGAGATGTGGATTTTTCTCTAATACGTGTTTCTGACTTAGCGAGTCAGCCAATAAGTAAAACATATTTGTGGAGTACCTATTGTGTGTCAGACACTATAATTTAAAGAACTATAGACATATTATCTTTTTTGTTTGCTTTTCATTTTTTTACTGGAGAGTTCATGCACTTGCCAGAAAGAAAGAGATAGAGAGACAGAAAGGAGAGGGAGAAAGCACCCCTAGTCGGGTGTGTCATGCGACAATTCCCACTCCTCCATTTCTCCATTCTGTCAGGATTTGGGGCACACATGCATAGGTCTGGTGTATCCTTTAAACCACTAAGGCCAGGATTTGAACTGTGCTGTTGGTTATATAGGATCAGACTGTCTTAATCACCAGGTCACGGGGCTGGCCTTAAACACCTGATCTTGTAAAACTTGTGTAAATTCCCTATGATGAGGTTTTATCTTCCCAGTTTTGTAAATAAGAAAATTGAGACTCAGAGTTATGCGTCTCACTGAAGTTCGAAGAGTTTGTAAACTTGTGAGCTCTCAATCTTTACTGGCTCTTTCCAGGCTCTACTCTTCCACGAACAGAATCAGAATGACTAAAGGATCTCTCTTGGCTCAGCACTTGCTGAGTGTAGTGGATAGAGAAGCAAACATGGGTCCTTCATGCTCCTCATCTCCATCTCTGCCATGCTTGTCCTTTAATTTATCTTGATTGCAATGATTTTCAAAAGTACCACTTGGGAGATGTTGCTCTCCTTCTGGGAGATGAATTGGTTTACATCAACTTCAGAGGTGAAGAACCTGTCCTTGAGAGAGTCACATAACTTGGCCAAGATCCAAAACTAGTGAAGGAATGAAACCTAGTCCTCTCCAGATCTGGGCCCAAACATTGTATCAGGTTGTCTAGAAAGTCGTGATGTATTTTTCTATGCAAAAATTCAGAACCAGCAGTTGGCGTAATGGCTATGTCTCTGGGCTCCCATGTAGTCAACCACGGTTCAAGTCCCAGACCTAGTGGCTTAAACTCATGCCGGGCACGTATGCATGCGTGCCCAAGATCCCAAGAGGAGAATGGAGGAGAGGGGATTACAGTGTGGCCATCCCCCCTGAGAGGTGATTTCTCGCTTTCTGTCTCTCTGTCTGTGTTTTTCTGTCAAGCACACATGCCCTATTGCAAAATCATCCCCCACCACCAAAAAAAAAAAAAAATTCTTCTTGACTTCCCTGACAACCCAATAGTATTTCTGGACTAAGTTTTTGAAGAAAGTCATTAAGGTTTTCCCTATGATTCCATTCTTAATTAAGAAGCTTCTATTGTTTCTTGAGACAATGCTATAAAAATTAACACAAACTGGGACTGCAGGTGTTGGGGTGGTTAAGGACCTGAACTTCCAGATGGCTGACCACAGTTAACGTCTTGAACCTGATGGCTTGGTTTCCTCACTTTCTCCTTCCTCTGTTTCTTTCTTTCTTTCCCTTTTTTTTTTTTTTTGAGAGGTTTTTGCAATAGGTCATGTATGCTTACCAGAAAGACAGAGAGACAGAGAGATAGAAAGGGTGACAAATCACACCCACAGGGGTGATGGCCACGTTGCAATCCCTTCTTCTCCATTTTTCTCTCAAGATCTTGGGCATGCACACGCATGCACCTGGAGTGAATTTAAGCCACCAGGTCCAGGACTTGAACTGTGGTCAACTATATGGGAGACTACAGACATAGCCATTATGCCAACTGCTGGTCCATCATTTTCTCACTTTCTCTCCTTCTTTTTCTCTCTCTTCTCAAACTAAAAGGTGATAATAATAAATAAAATAAAATTATAAAAAAAAAACAAATTATCAGCAATTTCCAAGATCTTTAAAATTTATGAATGTATATATAAGCATAAATAAGTCAAGCATTTTTAAATACTAAGCTTACCACTTGAGCCTTTATTTCTTTACCAGCTAAATGGGGCTAACCATACCAATATCTCTACATCGTTATAAGAGTTAAATGAGAAAACACAACACTATAGCAAAATCGATGCTATAGTAAGTGAAGGGAAGACAGTCATCCATCTGTTTAGACAAACTCACGAATGTCGACCCATCCTTCCACATGAACCTCCCCCTCTCTAACTTTGCTGATGGAATGGATAGAAGCCACAGACTGAGAACTTTCAGTCCTCAACTGACTCCATTACAAGGCCTTCTGTTCTCATCCTCTTCTCTGCTAGATTCTGTGATCCTTCTTTGTACAAGGAAGGACTTTGCTAGATCACCCCTAAAAACTACTATTCTGAGCGTCTACGCAACCTCACCATTGTTGCGGTACACTGCCGCCCTCTATGACAGCTACATTTAGTTTCCCAGAGCAACCAGCCAAAGTAGAGAATGATGTGCAGTTCTGTCTTTATGACCCAGCTGGTTAGGCCAGCTTCACATTTTGGAGCTATGTTATCACTAGCGGATTTAGTGGCTAATGGATTTCACAAGATGATTGTATTATGGTTATGTAAATAGTAACTTTCAAATGACTGGAGCTGGGTTGTTTTGGCATGAAAACTTGCTTTTGATTAAGCTAGAAGTATCAATCTGACTATTTGAGTCTCTAAAAAGATGGAGGAAAAGAAGAGATCAGGAAGAGCACAATCCTATTGCATTAAAGTAATACTGTTTGTTATGTTTCAAAATATCATTAGGAAAACTATTTGGAAAAAAGGGGGTCTTCGTATTTATCAACAATATAACTGCTTGGCAAACATGCGATTAAACTCTCAGCAAGACAAATAAAGTAGAAATAGCAGAGTGAGAAATCAGCTGAAATCAGTTTCAAATCCGGTTCTGCCCTACCCAGCTGTGTAACTCCAGGTTATTATGTTAATTTCTTTGTACCTCAGTATTCTCAACTATAACATGAGAAAATGATACCTAATTTGCAGATGTTTATATTAATTAAATGAAATCAAATATGCAAGGCATTTAGCAGAGTGTCAGGGACTCAAAGGACCTGAAAATCAACATGCCCTAAAGAAGAAATCAGGGGTTTCCTTCTACAAACGTGATGCTTGCAGTCATGTTTCCTGTCCCAGGGACTAGCAATCATCCAGGATACCTCGTTTTCTGACTACTATCAAGCACTAGGTACTCTTAAGCCAAAACTTAAGAGATATCCTTGACACCCTCCCGCTGCTTGTAACCTCAGCTTTTCATCTACTCCATCATGGCACCCTGCCCATTTTGTTTCTTAAACCTTTCAAATTCATCCACCTCCCTTCATCTCCATTGTCACCATCTCCCTTCATGCTCACACGCTGTCACATCTGAATTGTACTGTCCCACCTTAACTGGCCTCCCCACATGCACCCCTGAAACCTTCCAAGTGACTCTCTACAAAGCAGCCAGAGTGATCTTTTAAAAATCAACTCTCTCACTCTTTTAAATATTCCACACAGAAAGAATAACATGGGGAGAAAAAGGTCAGAGGATACAAAATAGCAGATAGCTAGGATGAACAAGCCTAGAGAT
Source organism: Tupaia belangeri chinensis (assembly GCF_000334495.1). Taxonomy (NCBI): domain Eukaryota; kingdom Metazoa; phylum Chordata; class Mammalia; order Scandentia; family Tupaiidae; genus Tupaia; species Tupaia belangeri. The sequence goes on from NW_006203646.1 coordinate 6,005,737, forward strand.
TTAGTCTGCAACAAGAGAGCTACAGTAATAAAATTGGATTAGATTAGGGATTTTTGTTAAATAAGTATATTTTAGCTGCTATGGTCACATTAAAAAAGTTAACTATGTGAAATAAATGCATTGATCTGTTTCATTATAACCATTCTACTATCTCTTTGTATCTCTCCCTATCCATGTATCTTTATGTATTCTGTCGGGTAAGGTTGTAAACTTCAAATATGCACAATAAAATTAATCTTTTAAAAAGCAAATCTAGGGGCCAGCAGGTGGTGTGATAGTTGGGGCACTGGACTCCCACATAGCTGATTGCGGTTCAAGTCCCAGACCTGGAGGCTTGCTTTCTCACTTTCCCTCTCTGTCTCTCTCTGGTGAGCACACATATGTGACCTACAGGAAATTAAAAATAATAATAAATAACAACTTAAATAAATAATTTTAAAAAATCAATCTCAGCATGCCTTTTACTACCTTTAAGTCCTTTAGGGCTCTGTTATATTCTAGGATGGAGCGCAAACTCCTCCTTGTGCCCTTGAGGGTCCTGCCACTACTCTCCAGCCATACAATCTGCACTTCTGCTCAGACACTACTGTTACCGACTCCGGCATAAGCCTTAAGTCTTGAGAGACATCCTGATACCTTCGGCTAATTCAGCCTCTGTAAAATGTCTCCACAGCCCCTTAGGCTATTCTTACTAGAATCTAGGGCCATTTGTAGTTAGACGTTTATGTAATTCTTCATTTAATATTTGCCTTCTCTATTACACTGGACATCCTATGAGTGGGACAGTTCATTTCTGTTGTTAACATTTTTCCCCTGGTAACTGATAGAGTTGGGCACAAAATACATGTTTGATAAATAGTTTTGAATTAATGAATACAAGGTCTCTCCCATTCCTCTCTCTCTTCCCTTTTTCTAAGCCACAAAAATTTACTGAGTGGCTCTGAAATGCCATTTCTCTTTCTCTTTCTTTCTTTCTTTCTTTCTTTCTTTCTTTCTTTCTTTCTTTCTTTCTTTTTGTAATATTAATACTGTTTTCCAAAATGTGCTTGAATGGTTCTAATATGCTTCTCATTAGTTCCTCAAATTTGTATTTGTAGACTATCTTAATAGATATTAATTCTTGTTGAAATGAAATTGATCTCTTTCTAACTTCCACCCATTTATAGATGTGTTTTACTTTTTGTACTCAAACCAATACTGGTATCTATAAAAACCTTATTATGTGTTTGTTAACTCAGGCCACCATCAATATGGTGATATTAATGGTCACTTTGCATGGTTCCTGCATCTTCAATGGCACATCCATGGGCAGATAAAAGATCCTCAACTTAAATAGTTGTTTGACTTCAAAATGGTATGTTAAATATCAGTTCACAATTATGAGGAAAAAAAAGAAGCAAATACAACTGAAAGTTGAGGACAAATTTTGCACAATCATCATTGTATCACACTCTCTCATAATTTTTGGTCAGGTTACTTATCTTTGCCATGAGTTTTATGAAGGCAAGGTTCCTATCTTCATGACATTCATCTTTATTCCAGCACTTAAAACAGTAGGTCTTGTTATTCAACAACATTTGCTGAACAAATAAAACAATTATATCAATAGTGCTGATTCTAAGTTGAATATTTAAAACTACTCTATACTCTAGACTATATTTTGAGACAAAATAACATCTATCATAGACTAAGATATTTAAAGTTGCAGAACAGTGTGAATATATTTGATTAAGAAAAAAAGCATATGTATATATGTATGCATATTGTTATTAATAATCTAGACATTATCTAGAAACCCTCTACAGTTCTTTGTAACAGGATCTGCCTCAATGGTATAGGTAAACACATTCACTTTTTATTCCATGCAAAACAATGTACAGTTTGGGGGTCTTGGTTTGGTTTGTATCTTATTTCACAGTAAATATGTGTTACTTTTGTAATTAAAGGAAACAATTCATAGACCTAGTGCAAACTTAGAGGAAAGCAATCAGGCAAAAGGTATATATTCCATAAAAAATGAGTAGCCACTGAAAGAAATAGAAATACTTAGGAAAGTCCAAGGCAGAGCATAACAGTCTCCAAATCCTTAAGGACTTTGGTCATGCGGAATGGAGCAGGCTGCCCTCTGCAGGGCAGAGTGAGGATCACTCAATGGGCAGATGATTAAAAGAGAAAATTCCAGCTCAAACTTAGGAAAAGTTCTTTCCCATCATTGAGGTATTCAACAGTAAAATGGGCTGTTTTAACGTAATCAACTTTGCAACTAGAAATACGTCTGTCCATAATAGTCTATGAACAGTTTTCAGGAGTCAGTTACCCCAAAATTGAGTTCATAATTGCCTTAGTGTACATACATTTTAGAGGAGCAGCTCTGTAACCTGCTCCAACATCTTGCAGAGTTGAATGATTCTCAAATAAATGTGGGTAAATAGGGACTGATTGACTATCATTACTAATACTAAGGGGATAGTACACCACTGAAATTGTATCATCCACACCAAATATAAAAAATTAGGGGGAAAATGGAGTTCTAGTGTTTTGGGCTCTCCTTCTATGCAAACTACTTGCTTAAAAATAAGTTATTATAGCTCACTGATAAAAAACAGCATCTTTTGTATCTGGCCATATTTCTTCTAGATCAGACATAGTACCTTACACAAGCAGGTGCTTAAAAAAAGTTGAATGAATACACAAAGAAATGGATTCCTGGCACAGATTTCCTCCCCCCTTTTCTCTCCTTGAGATAGTAATTAAATTACATTAGTGAAACTAAATGTTATGTAAGAATAAGTAGTAGTATAATGATGATGATCATGAAAATGTTATTGATTACTCACTTTGCCAAGCATTTTGTCAAACATTTTATATGCAATAGCATGTCATTCTCCCAGCAACTACTTAAGGAAAATGAGCTTTAGATTAGTTAAATAACTTATTGGTTATACAGCTAGTAAGTGATTCAAATCAATGCAGATGAACTATAGCATCTGCGATTTAACTCCCATGGAAATTTTTATTTAAAGAGTAGGATTACCTGGACTTTGTGTGAAGAATTTATAAAAAGCCCTTCTCTTTTACTTTTCAGATTTGTTATGTAGAAAACATAGTAGTAAGAAAAATCTGGGACCAGCTGATGTTGTGGTAGCTAAGGTAGCTGAATTCCACATGGCCGACTGTGATTCAGGTTCCAGAACAAGTAGCTTGAAAAACACACTGGGAGCTTCTGTGCACATGCCCCAAGTAATCCAAAGAGGATAAGGGACTGTGGCATGGCCATCCCCCTGTGGGAAATTGGGTAATTTCTCTCTCTCTCTTTCAGCAAGTGCATATTCCCTAGAGTAAACTAAGAAAAACGAAGAAGGCTGTACAGAATGTTCATGAAGAGCATAGCATGGGCTGTATTTGTTCATTATGATAACATCACATTTTTTTTTCTTTATACTAACAGAGTTAACATATGTGCATAAGAGAGAGAGAGTGAGAGAGGATGATAAAAAGAGAGAGAGAAATGAGTACTCTCCACGAGATTTGGCCATGCTTCATTACCTTCCACCAGTCCTCTAGCCTGTTGGATTTTGGGCATTTTGGCACCTGCTTAGCATGTTTCATGATGTCCAGGCAAGGGATTCAAACCACAGTTACCAAGTTAAATTTGGTTTCTCTTGAGTAGTACATTACCATTGTGCCATTTAGTGAGCCTTATTATTACTACATTTTGATGTACATGATTGAATATAGTTATAATACCTGTTTTAAAATCCTTGTGTGCTAACATGTGGGTCATTTTGGAGTTATCTCTTTTAATTGCCTTGAGAATCTTCACATTTTCCTATTTGCTCATATGTCTATGTCTAGTAATTTAAGTATTCTGGACATTATACGCAATCATTTGTATCTGGATTCTGTTATGTTCCTCTGAATATATTGTTGCTGTTGTTACTTGTTTAGTTTGTATATTTGTGAGTATATTCAATTTGAGTTTAAATTTAGCACTTAATTTTATTCAAACTCCAAATTCTGCTTCCACTGCAGTGGGCAATCACTGAAATTTCTGTTTAATTCTCTACACCTTCACACTTGAATAGATTAGGGATCACTCATAGATTTAGAAAGATTTCATGTGAAGAATTACGGGTTCCCCTCTACAATGCTCTCCTTTCTAGAATTCTATCCTTATCAATTCTATCTTCTCAAATAGTCTCAAATTCTGTTTTCCAACTCTTCATGCCAGTAAGATTACAGGTTTTATCACACATGGAAGAAGGAATACATCATTGCCATAAAAAACAAGAAATGTGTTCATTGCCATTTCCTTCCTTCCAGCATCAACTCTGCTCAATTTCTATCTGCATTTCTCAATTCTCTACTGTCGTCACATAATTTTTATGCACTTTTTATAAAAAATTTATAATGGTTATCTGTGGTAGGGTTGGTCCAAGAGTAACTATTCCACCAAGAACATGGACTTTGACAGGGGACAGACTTGAGTCCCTGTCCTGA